>NW_028260368.1:2808887-2828887 GCF_056163025.1 Triticum urartu | reverse complement strand
TTATTCAGATTTGCTTATTTCTTTCTCTTTCGTTTTTGTAGATATAGGCTTTGGCGGATTCTCTCAAGGCTCGAGTGAAGTGACAAGCACATATTACCGGAAGCTAGTGATCCCGCCCGGCCAGCTCAGCATGCTTTAGAGCTCCTTGATTGGTACGAGGTAGTGATAGCAAGAGGCAACTCTCAATTGTTGTAATATAGAGACCTCTTTCAATGATTATAGATCCAAAGGATCGTTATTGATAGGAAACTGCCAGTAGCCCTTGACTTTGACTTGAAGAATTGAATCCGCCTTCTTCTTCTTATTCTTCTGAAAGTCTCCCAGGCGTGGTATCATCGGATCCACAAGGTCAATTTGTATCCATTTGTTCGGAAACCGGAAATGCCAACTACTCACTTCTTGCTGAGGATGAAGGTGCCATGGGTGATAGCGCCAGCCATTCCCTCATTGAAAAGAAAGCGCCAACCCTGCTACTAAAGCTAAGGCCAACCGCAGCCCAGTGAAATGAAATGCGTATGAAAAATAACATAGATTAATCTTGATGCGATCGATGCAGACACACTTCTTTTCTTACAGGCTACAGTCAGAAACAACAACTTCGCAAATCACCCTAAGAGTGCCATACGAAAAAACAAAAGCAACTGTGGGTATAGACCAATTTCCTGCCCCAGAAGAGGCTCAGCCTACCAAACCCTGCTCTTTGCCTGCTTACCGAGCTCTCCTCATACCGAGTATCTAGGCATTTCTTCTCACAGACCGGTTGGGAGAAAGTTGGCATTCTTTAATATGTCACTGGGGACCCGTACTTACTTGATGGAATGGATGGGATGATGTGTTTCAGTTCAGCCAGTAGTGGAGGTTTCCTCGGCCTAGTCGCGTAAGAGCCCCCTTCTTTTTCTAGTTAGTTGAAAGAAAAGCAATGGGGAAGGTTGGCTTACCAGTTAATTGGTCTGTATCATATCTTGCTATGGTGGGACATCCTCTTCAGTTTAGGTATCCGGGCTGGCTGTTAGCTTTAGTCGTTCGGCACTCTTCCTTCATTCTCATTCAACAAGGAGAAGTGTCTAATCAAAATCATTGGTTGAGCCTCGCGTATATTATATGATGTCGTCCTGGAATTGAACTAGCGTTTAAGGTCGATCAAGTTCAAACAATTCGGCTCTGCAAGATCAATCAGATATCAAGTAAGAGATAGGCGCTTCCTATTAGTTATAGACTGCTTCTGTGACAAGTGGATCCCTTTAGGTTTAGTTGTTAATTGTACTATTCTCTTCAATAATTAGGTCTTCCGTATTCCTATTGGGGTCAGTGGTCTTCACCACTCACTGAGTCTGGATTCGTTTCATGGGTATTATTTGATGAGTGATCATCAATCTCTTCCATTGCTCCTATGTGCTGCTATACATACAAGGTACATGGGCCATGGGGCCTAACACACACTATACAGCCCAGCCCAATACTCAACACTCCCCCGGCTAAAGATATCTAACATGCCTATCTTGTTACAAATTGCTAAACCCTCACAAGGACCTACTCGTTTAGTAAAACAATCAGCTACCTGTTCACTATACTTAATGTTACCCCCTTCTTCGACCGAACAATCTCAATCCGAAGGAAGTATCGAAGAGGTCCAAGATCCTTTACCTCAAATGCTTCTCCCAGTCTTGCCTTCAAACATTTGATTTCTTCAACATCGTCTCCAGTAATCACAATATCATCCACATACACCGCCAAAATGGTGATATGGATTCGTCTATGCCGGTACTGTATGATCTCCATTACACTGAGAGTAGCCCATACCACAAACAACTCTCCTGAACCTGTCCACGCCCGTGGCGACTGTTTCAAGCCATACAAAGATTTCTTGAGCCTACACACCTTCCCATCAGTCTGTTTGTTCCAAAACCTGGAGGAATGTCCATATGGATCTCTTCTTGTAAATAACCACCATGAAGAAAAGCATTCTTCACATCTAGCTGATGTAAAGGCCACCCAAAGTAAGTTGACTGCGCATGAGATTAAGGTTCTCACCGTGTCCATCTTCGCCACTGGTGCTTTGGTCTCATCATAGTCTATCTCCCGTCTTCCTATAACCTTTTGCAATTAGCCTTGCCTTCTATCTATCCACCTTACCCTCTGGAGTCTGTTTTACGGTGAACACCCATTTGCATCCAACTGCTCTTTTTCCTGCTGGGAGTGGAAGAAGATCCCACGTCTTGTTCTTCTGAAGTGCACCAAGCTCCTCCTTCATTGCGTCTTTCTTTCCACCGGGGATCCAGCTTTGCAGCCTTCCAATCCTTTGGAATAGACACTGATTGTAGAGATGCAATGAATGCTTTGTGTGCGGGTGAGACATAAGAGTCTGAAACTCAATTTGCAATGTCATGCTCATAGCCATATCGGACCGGAGGCTTTCCAGCATTAGTCCTAGTCTCTCTGCGTAGTGCAAGCGGCAATTCCAAAGAAGTATTACCACCTGTCTCATTTTAACCTCCATCTTGCTCTTGTGGCTCCTCCTCGACTACCTCAGGTTGCTCTTGTGGTTCTTCATCCAAGACCACTAGCGGTACAAGAAGAAGGGGTCCCGGCTCGGGGGCGGGGGTATCTTACTTCTTTTCCTCTGCGTTCGTGACAAGCTAGTAGGCACTCTTGTGTGGGTTGGCTCATTCCCCTGGAAAACGAATATTAAGAAGATAGATACCATTCCGTCGATACTAGATTCATTCTTTCTGCTCAAAAAGAACAAAGCCTCTATTGTGGGAAAAGTCTTTGAAACCCGAAGTTCTAAAATAGAAAATGGAATGAAGAAGGGGTGTGACCTTATGGCCAACTATACTAGCTCCCCTAGAGGGATAATATAGCTCCTAAAGGATGATTGTTTATGGTATATTACCGTAATTGGAGAATTTGACCTGGTGCTGACTTGCTGCTGTTCTGAGAAGGGGACCTTGCAAAGCTTGACAAGTTTTTTTTATATTTATCGATCCAATCTGTCTACAGATAGGCGCCTGCTGTGGCAGCAATTAATTAATCTCCGCCTTAGCATACAAGGACCATGGCTCGCAGCGGGTAGTTACGGTGGTTTTGAGGAGACCCGCTCAAGGTCGCTGGTTCGGAGCTATTCCGAGATCTCAAGGAGCGCCAAGCTCAATACGTGCAAGAAGAAAGAAAGGCTTCCACCTACGACTGCAGCTGCTGGTACTTTATCTCTGTCGCTTTCAACTCCCACTCCTTCTCCCTTTGGTTTCTAGAGGAAGTGAGAAAGAATAATATATCTTGTGTAACTAATCTTTCTTATCGAAAGGTTATAGTTCGTAGATCATTTCTATAAGGACTATTTGAGCCATATCCGGTGCTTTGGACCTCTTTTAGCTGCTAGGTATCTACTGGGTTCAATCCCCACTTCCGCTTGAAATGAGTAAGTCAATCCTCTTGCTCGGCTGTGATACGAATACTATTCATACGCAGACCCGGATCCAAGATATGGGGCATAGACAGATAAGAATGGCTTCTGAGTTGCATTCATTGCACTCTGGAATGTGGGGCTCCTTGGCTGATGTGATGGAGCGGTATCAGCAGATACTTGCAAAGATCAAATCAAGCAGAAGAAACAAGGAAGTTAACTCAGCGCCATCGGCCACCTTAACACGAACAGCTTGGGACAGAGGTGTAATGCCTGACAGAGAATCAGCAATAGAATGCATTTTGCATGCATTTTTCATCGAGTGAAACTACTTGAATAAACTGGAAGTTTTAAACCAAGTACTCTTGAAATCGCTACCCCCTGGGATGGAAAAAGAGGCTCAGGTTTTAGCCCTCCGTTTTACCCCGGAAGTCGTTGTTCGTCTTTCGATATGAGAGGATGGCAAGTGTCCGCAATGACTTAGCGACTTAGCCAATTGGTTACAGATTCTAGACTGATCGATCAGATCACATCATCTCGAGCAAAGAGCTGAGAGCAGAGAAGCGACATCGCTTCGACACTCCTTCCTCTTTTCATTATGAAACCAATATCAAGCAAGATATGAAGAAGAGGGCGGCTCCCTGGATTGAACACATAAAGTAGTGCCAAGATCTCCTCTATGCGAGAGAGAAGTTCTCAGAAATGATGGAGCTGTTGGTTTCGGTCATTGTACGCTTGGTTGCTAAACCGCACCCTTTACGGCGTCTGTAGGAAGAATTCATTCTGGTCCCAAAACTTATAAGAGATCTCGGTAGTGAATATGCAATGCTGAATTCCAATAAGTTGGTACTTCGCACAAGGAAGAAGCTCGTGTTAAAGATAGTTTCATCCAGACCGAACCCTACCTTAGCGTCTCATCCCCACCCACCAAGTCTTTATCCGCGGTGAAAGGAGTGGTTTAATTCGATGCAAGGTGCAAACGAGCTTTTCCAAAGATGGAGTCCTTTCAGAAATACATGTGCCAGAAGAAAGCAGATTCTTTTTCTATCATAAAATGAATCTGCTTTCTGATGGCCATTTCGGTCCGTTGTGGGACCACGGCTTGCAAAGAAGGTATTTAGCGCAAAGAACTTCTTCCGCTTTTGGGGATTCCACTAATTGATAGAAGGAAGTGGATGCGGCAGGATTGGCCCCAATTGAATCACTAGTAGAAGAGATCCACGTGCAGAGACTGTTAGGGAGATGCAGATGGAGGGACGTTTGGATTGCTGCTAGAAGGGCTTACGACGAATAGATTGTTGGAATGGCTTTAAGTGAAAGGGAATCCGGCAGCTTATATAGCGCTAGTGAGAGGCCTCCTAGTCTATTTCGATGGACGTCTCCTAATCCTTCTTTTTCTATGGGTTCAGGAATGCCATGCCAATAACAGATAGAGCAGCTAATGGTCAAGCCAGAGGCAGCAGGTCTCATTCCAGACTCCACTCAGAATACCCGGCTCTTTTTCTAGACTCCACTAGGAAGACCTTGCTCTTTCACAGATACGGGGATCAGACATGGCTATCGCTTCGACAGCTTCTCCGGATGAAAAGACGCCGCCCAATGGATGGAGTTGGAGGGACACGGAATCCTGGATATCTTGCCTTGGTTCCGACTCTAAACCGTTCTAAACAGATTCTTTCTGCATACTGATGTTGGCAGTTATGCCTAGGTGATAGATGTATGTTGCTGGATTGGAAAGCTATACGATCCCTTTTATTCAATTATGACAGCTGAGAGGAATTTGGGATGGCCCCGCTAGAGTTTCCAAAATGAATCGAATTGAACCCTATTGTTTTTTCACTCTAAATTCCATAGTATCAATACAATAACCTTTGAGAAATTGTGAGAACGGGAAGATGCAATCATTTAGATGGTGAAAATAGCCGAGAGTTGAGCAACCCCTAAAAGCACTCACAATGAATGGTACCAGCGGATACCAACCAGATAGAAACATGCTGAGAAATCTCTGTTATAGCTGAAACTAATATACCAATCCTATCCGTGACCCTTTCCACATTCTTTTCTTAGTCACCTAACCTATGACTGCTTTTTCTTTTAAGCTTTAATAACCTTAACATTCGAATCTGCATCTGCTATTTCAGTTCTGTCTAAAGATACTATTCTTTGATCACTTGAAACATAGTAGAAAGCATCTAAAACAGATATTATTGTGGATTCCCTCTCCTTGTGGGCTGGACTCCTTTTTACATGGACAGACAGGAAAGTGGAATCTGAGGAATTAGCTGGAACAGACTCACCTTAGCTTTGAACGACTATATCCCCTCTTCTATCTACATATGGATATATATGGTCTTTAATAAAGGAAGATGATTTTAGCCGAGGACTAACACAGCTTCCATTTTGCAGCACATCTCTCAGTGGGAATAGCATCATCCATGACTTCAGGCACAGCTAGCTACGGGTAAGCACAAAAGGTAATGACGAGAGGGCCGTCCTATGTACCCTGAAAGAGAAACTATGTGATAGAAGCCCGCTTTCCCTCTCTTCTATCCCACCTAACCACTTCGGGTATCAGTGGCCTCGTGATCTCCATGAACAGAGATCACTACACAAAAACAACTATATGAAAAACTTGCTTGCTTCTTCGAATCTCGAAATAACAGAACATATAGAAAGTGTTTTTGTGATGAGACCATTCTCTTCGGGGAACCTATAGAAAGATTATCAGACGGCTTTCATGATATTATGCTTCCTTGCCCGTGTGGAACATGTGTGAGCATTATGTTTTTCCAACAAGTGATCCGACTGGAAGAAGTGTTATATGAGGACTTCGAGATCAAATAGAGAATCTGTCTCTCCATTCCTCGTGAGCCACTTATTTCTCCGAAATCAGAGATCAGAGTGATTTTCCTCCTTTTTCCCAAATAGTCGACGGTCTTACACCATTGGGATACTTCGGATAAACTGGAGTACATATATGAGAGACCGGTGCTAAAACCTTTTCTCGAGATATCTTCCAGATTCTTAGGGTCCTTGCTCCGGATCTCGCCCCCCGGTGCGAAAGCAGTTGGTTCCGTAGTTTGAGAATTCTACTAATTCCAAGTATTCCATTATTATTATTAAATAAGAGAATATAAAAAGTAAAGAGGAGAAGACATAACCAGAAGAATTGTGAGAAATAAGTTAATTTATCAAGTTGAGGCATTTCGATTTGGATTTCAAATAAGAAGAAAAAAAAGGATTTTGTGAAATTTAGGAGTCGTTCGAAAGCATCAAGAGGGAAGAACTCAGATAGAAAGGCAGGCGAAGTTGGCGGCCAACCTAATCCCCCTCCCAGTTGTACCCTTGTGCATCCCCTTCGTAAACGATTTCCACTGGATCTGGAGATTCCCCGGGTCCCCCCGAATCGTCATCTTCGGACCCTGAATCATCATCCCACCTTTTACGCTTCCTCGAAGAAGACGGGCCTGCCTCGTTCGCCCCATCATTTGCTTTTGTGCTTTCAGGGGATCCCGTGGAATGAGCCTCCTGCTCTTCCGCAGGCGCATCGGGGTCGGGAGAATCTGGTTCACCGAGCTCGGCGCGGCGAAACCGCTTCGCCAGATTGGTGCTGTTGCGACGAATTCGCTTCCATCTCCGGCTTCCGTATAATCAGAGAAGATTTGTTGAAGAGTATCTCCTCCCTCACTATTCCACAATATAAGACTTTCAGTGAACGATCGCGCAGACTCACCCTCCTCTAAAGGAAGAGGAGTGCCTACTTCGTTAAATATTCTTTCAACCTTGGAAGTCAACTCCGAAATCATGGCTTCGGGATGGGCGGCGTGCGCCATTTCCTGCTGGAGGTCTGGTAGTCCGCCAACGGGAGGTTGGTCTATGGGAAAGTCACCCTCGTTAGGAGCATTGGTCATGACGAGAACATTGAGATCCGCGACATTCTCATTCCCAAGATGAAAGGCTATTCCTTGAACTCCGAATAAGACAACTAATGCCATTATTAGTACTGGCAACGCAAGACCAAACGATGGTATAGCAATGAACAAAAGAATGACACTTGGAAATAATGAACGAAGAATCATTGGAATTTCCCATCTTTTTCAGCTCTGCTCCCTAAAAAAAGGGGGACTTTCTAAAGTGACTGGGTTTTTTACCCAAGAACCTGCTATTAAAGAGAAAGAGACAGACTAACAAGAAACAGCCTTTACTTATTCCTACCTGGGACTGAACACCTACACAATAGAGATTTGAAGAAGTAACAACATTGTTCTTTTTAAGTACAGTAAGATTTCGACAAAAAGAATGGGGGTCTTCCCCTCGCTTTGAGGGTCGCTTGAATTTGAGTTCGTTTGCTGGTCAGGATCGCCTCGAAAGCCGTTTGCGGGCGCATACGTTTTCTCGCTTCATTGTTATACGATTTTATTCAAACGAGATCCCTACCTACGACATAATTAGCGGGTCAGCCTGCCTTTAGCCTTGGAAGAACTATTTGGTTGGTACTTGATAATTTCTATCTGTGGCTACTCCGCGAGCCCTTGCAAAATGGGACTTCCTAGCTATCAGTCTAAGAATGCTTCAACGAGAAAACAAGCTGTCACATGACATCGTCTACCAACTGAGCTATTTTCATCGCCATTGAAGCAAGTTTAACGCAAGCTCTACTCCCGGAAAGACATGAACTCGGTTCCCGTACTGGTCACATGCAATTAGAGCCTATCATCCGCAGATATGGGGCGTATGTCTTTACTATACGCATATTTTTATTCATCCGTGATAAATGAGTGCTTCTCAATCGTTCCAGTCCCATCCTTGCGTCTCTCTCCCGGTCATGCCGTCTTCTTCGAATCCTCCTTTACGATGGTGGTATTTTAGATAGCCTGAAAGGCCCCGTCAGCGATAGAAGCTATGGGTTTTTTACTTGCGGTAGACTGTACCTTTTTTATTTATTTCTTACCAAGACTCTCTTCTACGGAATTCCTGGCGTAAACCCCCGGAGGGCGTGCCCCGCAGGGCGTTTGTTCAACATAACAAGAGCAGAGCTTCAAATCAGCTCATTTTCTTTCTCATGTAAAAATGGGTACTCCGCTGCTTTGTTTTTTCCTGAGGATACCAACTTAACCGATGGAATGGAATGCATTCATCATCGGTATGGATTTGATACCAACTCCCTATCGTTCTTTCGTCTATTATGAGATTAAGACATTAACATGCGCCAGTAACATTAAGCATGATCGTATCCGGAGGAGCTAGATTGTAAAAAGATAAGGAAACCTTAGATGCTTCATGATTTTCTCTTTGGCTCGATTGCTTTATATTTGTCTTATTTTAGGAAGGCCTAAGAATGGAAGAGAATGAGAGATATTCATGTTATCGCGAGCCGCAGGAGACGACTAGTCATGTACAACCATTTCGATCGCTTTAGCGTGCTGTCTTCTTGTCTCTACTCGAGATCTATTCTATAATTTGACATGTGTGGCATGGGGGCCGGCGGTATTGTGTGTTGTTGAAACACTGGTAGCGAAAACTAGAGTGGAATGCTTGACGAAGACACTGGGGTTCCATGACGGCTACGCTGTAGACAGTGAGGGACGAAAGCTAGGGGATTTCCCAAAGTGGTCATACTCTCTACTGAGTTATCAAACCTGCCTGCACCAGCCAACCTACCGCGACACTTGGTCGGTACGTGCTGTTTATCTCCACGCTATCTGTGACAGTTAGCACGCTCCTTTATTACAATCTGTGTATTATTCAACTTAATTAGATAAAGGCCTCTCATTATTTGTTTAAATCTTTGCTACTTACAGATGTGATTGGTGTCGGGAATCCTACCCAAACTTGGAAAAGAACTATTCTATTTGGCACTTGAGAAACCGATATAGGATTTAGGTCGTCCCGACCAGTAACAAAAGGGAAATTGGGCCCATTCACAAGAAATGAGAATTCTCGTTCGTATAGTATAAAAGAAGGAGGTCGGCACCGTGCTTTGGACAAATTGACTTTCTTCGCCATTCTCCCTTTTTCATCTATATACACAATTCTACTTGATTTGCCCTTGAATAGTAAGCCCCGGAATTACTAAATTGTATGGTTGTTTTCCGCGTGGTGAGCAGGATCCAACCCATCGAGCGGTGGCCCTATCCAACGGTTGGTTCTTGTTATAATGGTTGGGGAGACCTTTGATTGTGAATACCAAGTGGAACAAGCGAGTAAAGAGGGAAGGCAGTCTAAGTTTCCAATCCAGTGTCCTAAGCGCCCTGCTTTCGTCTTGATTTATTGCATAGGTAGTGTGCAGCTGCTGCCCGTTTCAAACTTGTACTCCTCTGGTAGTGTAGTAAAGCCCATTAGAAGTGAGATTCGTTGATTCTATCAATAATCTTAAACTTAAACCTCGTGAAGCCCTACCCTAGGTAAAGGGCTTCTGCTACCAGACGGATTGAGTGAGGAAACGTATGCACGGCTTCACTATTTAGTAAGGGCAGCGGCTTTAGAGTAGGAAAGGGTGTGGCCATAGTTTCCTGCACACCGAAGCTATTAGTGACCCGCTTTGGAGACTCATCCCAGGGAAAAGGTAGGAGCGCCAAAAGCATCTGTTGGTGGGTAATCAGCGGAGCAGCTTCTTTACACGCCGAAGTAGATATGTATGGTCAGGGGAAACCGACAAAGGAACCATAAGCTAGAATACTGGTATCAAGAGATGACAGGTACAACCCCATCTTCTATTCTGAAAGGAAAAAAGAAGAGGTGCACACGGCTAACTAATCTAAATAATGAGTGAGAAAAGACCTTCCTTCGTGGGCATTGACCGCTAAAGATGCCACTGCTTCTCAATCCGAGACAACAACTAACGCTTCTTTTGGTGTTACTACCCCAAACCCCAATCATTCTGTTCGCTCATACCACGTCTCAATAATCACTCCAATCTGACACCTGCGCCATGTTTCTCGATCAAAAATGAATGAACTTCTGGTTCAGAAACCAATCGTGTGGATACGTGGACACAATGGGATTATTCCTGCGAGTAAGAAGCGTTCACAATCGGGTAATTCGTACCTCCAGCTGTCTTTAAATAAATATCTCGCCTAGCAGGAACCTAAATCCCAACTAGATTAGATGAAATGCGTATCATGTGAGGAATCAATCCTACACTCCTTTCTGGTTATTTGAAAGTCGTGCTAGCATTCTTTTTTATAAACAGGAATGGAAACAGAGCTTTAGCCTTACTTAGCTTTCTAAAGAGAAACAACTTATCTCCTTTCCTTTTTACAGGTGTACAGGACCCGAAGGGAGAAATAGACCCGCACCGGACGAGTTAAGCGCTAGGCGTTTTCTCGCTGGTTAGCGCATCCGTGTACCATGGACCCCATAACCCATTGTATGCCCTAAAGCCCTGAACCCCACTTTCTCCGCCTTTCGAAGGTCATACCACTAGTGTAGTACTGAAACGAGGATTGCGCCTAGCGTAGGACACCTAACTTGACTCAGCATCCCTTGCTAAAAACAAACAAGGTGGGTTTGTTGAAACAATGGGTACTTCCGGAATCGAAGCCAAACAAAGGCGAAGCCTAGGACTTGAAAGAAAACGGAAGCAGTGATACGAAAACCAAAATAAGAAAGAATTAGACGAATAGGACTATCTTATTAACAGTGTTTTTCAACACACCCTCATCAGATCATTTACGCGGGTCTGACACAGGCAGTGAAGAAGAGGGCGCTGTAAGCTACTCCTATAACTTGATTTCGAAAGACTTTCTCGCCTGAACAATTATAATAGCGAACTTCACCGAACCAACCCTTCTTTTTCGCCAGGTCTTGTCTAGTTACTTTCCAAAGAAAAGAGGATGCCCACTTTAAAAAGGGAAAAGGCAAGGCTTGATCTTATCCACCAGCCTCAGCAGCCCCTTTTCCTCTAATCCAGTACTAAGCGCTATCGAATTGACATAGATAAACATGGAGAGAGAAATCAAGTCCCGGCAGTCCCAGTCTTTTCTTCTACCAGCTCTAGTGCTAGCTTTCTCCGATCTCTCTGTAGACAGCATTAAATAGGGGTAGGTACCATATTCATAATACTAGAAGGTGATCCCTGCTTAGAGACATGACTGCGAGCTGTTTGTTACCTGATTGTCACCGAGCTTGATGCTGCTGGTCTTCCACCTCACCCATAATGTTGAGGAAACTTGACCTAAGCGGAAATGGATTGCGAAACCATTGATTCTTTCAAAACCGGTGTTTCTTACTCTAAAAAATAAATGATAGGGTTTAGGTCGCTCTTACTTTCTTAGCGCTTACCGGATATAAATTCGTATTTATCTCCACTTACTAAATAGGGGGTGCGGAAGGGTGAAAAGATGGAATTAAGAATGATCTACGCCATTGCCATTCTTCTCTAATCACCACTTCTTCCTTCAATATCTCCTCCTGGCGCCAGCCAGTGAGACCTTTCGTTGCATCCTCCACCTACCTATCCCCCTTCCTGTTCAGGAACCAACTGGATCAAAGTGAGGCAAAACAGCGTCTATCTCCTAGAAATAGTCTTTGTCGAGCTCAAGCTCAAGATAGTTAAGTTTTTCATATGGCCAGTGGTGAATTGATACTTTAACAGCGAAAAGTGCACCTTCAGTTGGAAAAGAATGCGCGATCTGTTTCATTCGGCTAGGGGCTCTCAACCATTCTTTCAGGTCAAGCGGAACCATGACTCCACTCGTTAGGTCTGGTGACCCTACAAATATTATATGTGAACCCGCGATAAATGTGCTTCAGTGCTGCCGTGCTTTAGAGAAGCTGCCGTGCCTACCCCACCCCAATTGGTCGTGCTTTTCCTGTTTCTTAAGCCACGCGAATGAATAGGTCTGCGTTTGCTCGGAGGAAGGTGTTTAGCCAGAGCGTTTCTCAGCTCAGACAAAGCTTCTCTTTACGTGAAGTGCCACGGTTCCTTTTCCCTCTTGACCCGGCTTTTCCTATTCTAACGGTAAAAACTTGTACTGGAACGGCAGCCCAGGGTTCGATCTTTGTTACCCCACTGATTGTGCGATCTTCTAGGCCGATATTGGCTTACGGAAAAGAAAACTCCTAAAGTGGCAGATTTGGAAGCAAATCCTGAGCTTCCATCAATGAAATTCCATTCAATGTGCCTGGGGTCCCCTCTGTTATCAATAAATGAGTAGGCGCTGAAGACGGCGAGTGCGGCGCATGAGGACGGCAGGGATGAGTTGCGACTCAAGGAGCACAGAATGTAAACAGGCAAGTACCCGCTGTTGATGCATCGTCGGAGTAGGAAAGGAAAGCCCTCGAGCTCTAGCAGCTGTCCCGCGTGCATTGGCTTAAGAAAGGAAGTCGGCACCGGGCAATCCGGAATCGATTATGCGCCTCTTTTCCTCATTCAAAAAGAAAGGACTTGTGCGAGTCACCCAGCAATGGCTTTTCACATCGATGATGCATATTTCCAATGCTTTTTGAATTACAATAAAAAGATGAAATAGTTCACTCTGGCATAATCCATTGCAAGATCCGTTCATATTAGCTATCTACTGCCTGACTTGCCCCACTTACTAAATAGGGCTCATTACATTCATGGAGAGAAAGGTAAGCGTGTAAACAAAGCTAGCTTCTGCCGGAAGAGAGTTGCTTGCCTCTTGCTGCCACTAAACCCCAATGTGAAAGAAAAGCAAGGCGATCTACCGAACAAACATTTCCTTTCTTTTTAATAAGATAACATTGGGAGAATATTCCTGGGATTTGTTTTGTACCGATTGAATGATTTCGGCAAGCTAAATCCATTCGTTTGGGATCCTTTCTTTCTCCCCTTTTTATACTCAAAAGCCGTTGCCTTTCCTACTCGAAAATGGCTTGCTCCAATTATTAAATAGGGCGGAGTTGTCCTTTCTTACTCGATAGCCTTTGTGCTTCCCCTATTTAATAAGTTCAGATGGGAAATGCGGATAAGCTTGAGAACAGACAGCTCTTCACTTTAAAATCCACCCCAGGTATCTCTACCTGTAGGCAGAGGGTCCTCGTTCTTCTGGAGATGCCGCTGGCGCTGCTGAAGTGGATTGGGATGGCTGCGCCAAAGTCTACTGATCCATTAATAATTTGCAACATAAGCTTTAGTGCCTTGCTATGGCGAGGTCGTCTCCCCGCCAGAGTCGGTGAAGCTTGATAGTATCCTCGCATGAATTCACATACGTAAGATCCCGGTAATCTTCAGGACCATGGACATCGTGAACGAACTGGCCTCTCAATCCTGATGGTGGTACCCATTCTGCTAGTGCGAAAGCTGTTCCCGTTTCTTCGTGATCCGATCCGGTATCAGCGGATACTTGCATTTATCCGGGAAGGGTTGAAACAATGGAATGCAACGCAACAAGAAAACGTGTATGTTAAGTTCTATAGTTGATGTGATGCGGCTCGACTCATCATTGCTCTCACAAAAAAATCAATGTTTTCGGTTCCCTTTTTACTCTCGAATTATCATATAGAAAGATGTTCAGATTCAGTTCTCTCTGAAAAGGAAGACGGGGCCCTTAGGGACACAGTAGTACCATTTCAATTGTGCGAAAGGTCGTGTCCTGGTAGCCTCTCTGCTGTAGTAAGATGAACGGTCTCATTGTATAAAACAGTCAATTCTTCCATTTATTAAATTGTCAAATCGAGATTGTGTGGGTGTAGATAGGAATAAGTCAAGGCTGTTTCTTGTTAGTCTGTGTCTTCCTCTTTAGTAGTATCCAGGTTCACCTTCCGTTGTTGCTCCTCAGAAAACTCGTAGAATAGTCTAGTCTCATTGGCCCTCGTCGATGGTACAAACGCTCCAGTCTCCCGCTCATGGTCTAGTTCTCCTAATCTAACGAAGTGCTCCCTCCCTCCTACCTAGGTGTACCTCTTCATTGGAGCAAACCATCCAGCAACTTCTTACATTTAGAATTCCCTTCTAAGCTGGCTATAACCATCCTTATTGACCAGAAAGGAATTGAGAAAGGGGATGCTATAACCAGACCATAGACAGCGTTTCCACATTCACTTTTGAACTTAGGGAAACAGTGAAAGAAGCCCTCGTTCCCGCTCTTCTTTCCCCCGACTTACCCTTAGAAGGAAAGTAGGGGCCCTCGGTTTCTGCAAAGAAACCTACACCAGTGAATTTCTTTTTCGTAGGTGATCCCGCTCCCAATCGCAGATTTGAATAATCAAGTCGGTATGGGGCTGCTCCCTTTTGTTACTCCTAAAATATTGGCCTCGCTTGGACATATCCGCGAGGACCTGGGCGATTTTGATCCGTTTCTCCGCGCTCGCCGTTTCAAGGTGAAGATCCGAGTAAGTAGAGCGTAATAGGCGATCCGCCGGGCACTTATTTCGACAGGACCTAAGAACCGTTTTAATGCGTTTCCTTAAGAAATCAATAGATGGTGCTTCAGGAAAAGGGTTCGGCGGGGTGTGGCTTGTGGATGGCTCTGACCTCAACTCCTCTTTTCCATCGGCGTCCTCTCCGTCCCACCCCTTTTTTTCGTTGATCATCATCTCCTGGCGTAGCGGAAGCACTCGACGAGGCCTCTACGACAGAAGAGATTCTTGCCCGTTTCTGCCCGACGATTCCATAAAATAAATAAAAAGAAAAGTTCAGAGGAAAACGCATAACCAGAAGAAAAAGATATCGTGATGTAAAATGATCATTCGGACACCCTCACCTTTCTTAGGACTATCAAGCCTTCTCGAATTAGGTCTATGGTAGAAGCTTTGAACGTAGACCCGGATACAAATCTTTCACTCACTGAAAAGTGAAAACCTGTGACTATATCGTCCTGAAGACGGATGCGGCGGGAAGAAGTGGCATTTAGAAGTGTTGCTGACTTTACATTTAGGTTTCGGCATAACAAAGCTTGCACTGTCTTTTCGCACTTAGGCGCACAGCGTGCCGTTGGTAATGATTCTACTACGGTGCTGCAAATTCGCAAGCTGATCCTAAGTAATCGTTGTTGTTCATTGGATTCCTCCGGAATTACTTCGTTAGGATTGAAGAATTGCTGCAATGCTTCCTGAATAGACTCGATTCTCCCGTCGAGAGTTTCTTTGAAAGTCTTACCTAAACTCTTCCGACTGAATATGAGAAAGCCTATAAAACAACGAGCTACTATCATTTCTTCATTATAGATTGAGATCTTCTTCGGACTTGATGCACAAATAGATGGAATAGCAGCAAATAGCATATTTCTATCCTTCATATCCGTAGAAAGAAATCTCATCTCCAGGTAACTCCATCTTTTTCAGCTCTGCTCGCTCACTTTTGAAAGGAAAGGAGACTGATCTTGACGTCGGCGTGGGTTCTACCAACGAAACGAATCCGTTTTGGATTGAGATTTCACATAAGCATTGCACAATGATCCGCATTAGGCGGGGAGCAGCAATGATACCGCCGGCCAGGAATAAGTACCTATCCCTCTTATACTTAAGAAAAGAGAAGATAAGCTGGTGTTGAGAAATGAGAAGTGGGCTATATCCCCGGGGACTTTTTAAAAGCAGCTGAAAGGAAATGCTGCTTCCTTTCTATACGCTAATTCTTGCTTTGAAGAGATGTTCCAGACAAGGCATTCTTAAGTCCCACCTCACCTATATCCAACTTGAGGTATTCCATTGTTTCTAGTATAATAAGCAGGTTTAAGCCATGGAAGACATGAGTCACTAAAGTGCTGTTAACTAGATCGCGAAGATGTGCCAAAGAGGTTTTCCAGCACATGGAATAGCACTCGCAGGGGCATCCTGTCAGTCGCCAGGCCATGCACATTTGAAAGAATTCCCACACACAATGGGAGCCGTTTCAACCATTTCTGCTCTACGTTGCAAACTAGGGGGCATAAGCTACCAAACCCCTGGCTAAGAATCTATATCATACCGAGCAATCATTCCGTCTTCTTGAGAAGAAAGAACGCATGAATCCTCGCTTTGAGCTCACCTACGAGTGCACCTAACAAGGTTTTCCAGACCTAATAAACGTTCATTGCAAAGAAATGTTGACCTCTGATTTAGAGAGGATCAACCACAGTTTGAGAAAGAAAAGTGCACACCGGCATTATGCCTCGTAAAGCTACCCCCATTCATAGCTTTATTCACTGTCTGCTCGAATAGCTTCATTTCAATGTTAGGATGACCCGCAAGGTCGTCTAAAATAGCTTCCACCTATCTAGTTTCCATGTGGCACGCCAACCACAATCACTTCATCCCTTGGCTTCTTTATCATAGCTGCCTACCTCTTCAGATCAAGGATCAAAGACTACAGGAGCTCAAAGTTATTGTCGCACACTTCCATCTAGGAGATGCATGTTAAGCTATCCCTTGGATTATAGCCTAGGAGATCGATTGGCAGGCCTTGTTCTATGAAAAGAGTATCCTTATGGTTTAGGAACCCCAACATCTATTGAAAAGTATGATGCACCCCTCGGTTTACCAACATTTCCATTCAATCTCATTTAGATTCTATTAACTAACAAGCCGGGATCCAATTCCATTTCAACCGCTGAGGTCATTAACGAACTAGAAAAGAGCTAAGGAACTATTTCCAGATACCTAATCGGGTGCTGAACGAACTACTACTTCAATATGTCATTGCAATTTCAAATGGGTTTCGATGGCACTCAAGCAGCCTCACTACTTCGATCTCAGTAACCTAATGATCTCCCCAAACCAACTCATTCTCGGAAGGAGACATGGCCAAGGGTGAACAAGATATGATGGCTGAGAATCTCTATTCCTACAAAATAACATGATTCACATGCTCAATACCCAGGACGGTGGTTCCTCCCGCCTGGCAGGTCTAAGAATACAACCCCTACGACACAGTTGAAACCAATTGTCTCTCACTTCAAAGATGGACCCTCTGTTCCTTTGAAATGCCTTTGATACATCAATTCTGCACTTTTGAAAGTGAAGATCTAGGTCCAAGAGGAATGAAATGAGCATACCAGGAGTTGTCTATTCACATGTCATATGAAGAATACTTATTTTCAGAGAGTGCCTCCAGGTTCTCTAGTAGCTATATCAAACCACAACTCTGTACTAGCCAAGAGGCTTCGGTACTAACCAACACACCAGGATTCAAAGATGCAAAAGAAAAAGGAAGATAATACCACTGCTGTAGATGCACGCCCTTCTCTTAGTTGAGAAGAACACAGGTAAGAAAGTCTAGAAAGTTCTGAGACTGGGGTAGGTGAATCCATTGACCTTGACGTAGGGCTTTCCCCTCCACCCGATGGTGATTGACTTACTGAAGACCGGCCCTAAGCCATTAATGAATTGAGCCTGGTGAACCATTGATATAGCACTCTGCGGGGCGAAGGCTATGCTTATCACGATAGTTTACAGAAGCTCTTTCCTGACCTGGAATAGACGAATCCTAACAAGATTCTAGACATACGCGGGATGAAACAACATCTACTCGAATTTCATTCACAAAGCCATCAAGGCGGCGCTCAAGAGAGGTTGTTGTCTACCTAATGCCATCCCTTCGATCAGATTGTAATGGCAGTAGCCCCGGTTTCACGGGTTTCGATACCCCTGCAATGTGCAAGAACATCCTCGAAAACGTCTGATGTGACTTCACCTGAAAGTGCATCTGGAACCGCTCCCAGTGCTGATTTAGATGCTGTAGGAACGAACAAAGATTGTGGTGCTGAAACAAACGGACAACAGGATCTGTCCTCTATTGGCGTTTGATAGCTCATTGCTACCTCGCCGGAGGGATGGGGAGATAGACTCTGACCCAGATCTCGCTATAGCCGCCAACGGATCAATTCATTAAGGGCACACCCAGGCAGGGAAGAATTCTCAATTAGTTCATTGAGTTTAGGAAAGGATGCCAGTTTGGAACAGTTGGTGGAGCATGGTGAAACGCGCTCATTTGGAGTGGCTGAAACAGAAACGTACTCGAGAGCTACTCGTCTTCCTAAAAGCTCTAGCAATGCAAGACCTGTCCTAATGCAATAAATACCGGTGCTCTCGAACTCAATCAGCACAGGTACAGGGCCAGGTGCTTCTCCAGCTCTTGGTACCGTCTCTTGTGCCCCACCTGTATAGCTAGGGTTAAGTAACCCATTCAGGAGAAGATAAGAGAAACACCATCTGGTAAGGTTGGATCTATAAAACAACGTTGGTTGACAGAGCTATCTTGACATTATAGGTGGGGTCTTTGGATAGCAGGTATGCTGTGTCAGAGAGCATTGGTGAGATTATCCATCTTATAACCCCCGTTAGACCGACAGATGATAGATTCCCTTCCAAGCCATTGAAACCTCGCTTTTCTTATCTAAATACAGGCGTTAGAATACGTTTTTTGATTGAATAGGTTCTATCTGCTTCCCTTCATTATCCGTGTGCTTGTGAATTTATTAGAATCCATTTCAGTAGGACAACAGGGCTCTCGCCTAGCTGATTCTAAAGTGGAAGCAATTCAGGTATCAGCAGATACGGGTACTAATTCACATTTCTGTCGCTACCCCGTGGTATTGGAGCTTGTAGTGATAAGGATTTTTTTAATAGATAGTTTGTTTTATCCTTGAAGTAAGAGCACTGAGAATAGCTTAGCTTTCCAGCCGAAAGAAAGCATAGAGAACCATCAAACAAATACTGGATGGAGAATGCACTCTTCGTTGCCCAAAGGAAGACGGAGGGAAATGGCCCTTTCTCAGGATGGATTTATTGATTCATCGAGGGTTTTTGGGCTCTAAAACTAAACTTCGACTGGAAAGAATTTCAACCGAGTTTCCCCTTTTTCGTAAAGTATGTCTGAAGTATGAAGCACGTCGTCTAGAATTCAATGTTGGCATTGGTGGAAGGAATCCATCTATATATGATAAACATTTGGCTATTAGTTCATTCTCATAATTGGTTCAGGTGCCTTAAAGAATAGTGGATGGTCGATCCCAGTGTCCGTACTGATTTTAGTGCTCCGCCAAAGAAGTGCTTTGATCCAAAGAAATCAAAAGCAGTTGAGCTCTTTGTTCGAGGACGATCTCCTAATTGCTAGTCCTAATCAAGGGTGTATGCGTCCGCACTCATGGTTGCTCCTCTACTGAAAGGCTGATCTCAGTATTAGAGATTTTCTTAGGTATTGAATGGAGTTGTGGAACCACCTCCTGTTCCTGGTGTCATGTCAAGCAAGAAAAGAAGTTTTCTTTGGAAAGATAAAAAGAGAAGAAAAAGAATATTCCTTTTTCGAAATGAAGATGTTGTTCTTCACATATTTCTTCAGGGTTGATCGAGCTTCCCGAACCTAATAGACCGGATGAGGTGGGATGAGTAGGAGATCCAAATACTAATAATTCCATCGGGTTCTTTTTCGATAGAAGATCGTTGAGTTCTTAAAGATTAGATCTTTAGTTCTTATTTTTATTGGTTTCATTGAAATAGATCCTCCTAAGCAACCTGTGGTAACCTCCAATCCGCAAAAGAAGAAAGTAGTATAGGTGGAAGAAAAGGCAGACTTTCCTTCTTCTGACTTTCCTTCTTCTACTGCTTAAGGATCCATAAATTCGCAGATTGCCTGCCCTGCCAAAACTCGAATCGAAAAACGTGATGTCTGGATGCGCAATTGCTCTTATTGGTTGTTTGTCAAATTAATATTTGA
>NW_028260368.1:2751453-2808387 GCF_056163025.1 Triticum urartu | reverse complement strand
GGTCCTGTAGATAGTAGTGCAACGTTCCCTATTCATAGATCTGCGCCTGCCTTTATCGAGTTAGATACGAAATTATCCATCTTTGAAACAGGTATTAAGGTCGTCGATCTTTTAGCTCCTTATCGACGTGGAGGAAAAATAGGACTATTTGGGGGGGCTGGAGTAGGTAAAACAGTACTGATCATGGAATTAATCAATAACATTGCTAAAGCTCATGGGGGCGTATCCGTATTCGGTGGAGTAGGGGAACGGACTCGTGAAGGAAATGATCTTTATATGGAAATGAAGGAATCCGGAGTAATTAATGAAAAAAATATTGAGGAATCAAAGGTAGCTCTAGTCTATGGCCAAATGAATGAACCACCGGGAGCTCGTATGAGAGTTGGTTTAACTGCCCTAACTATGGCGGAATATTTCCGAGATGTTAATAAGCAAGACGTGCTTTTATTTATCGATAATATCTTTCGTTTTGTTCAAGCAGGATCAGAGGTATCCGCTTTATTAGGGAGAATGCCCTCCGCAGTGGGTTATCAACCTACTCTTAGTACAGAAATGGGTTCTTTGCAAGAAAGAATTGCTTCTACTAAAAAGGGATCTATAACTTCGATTCAAGCAGTTTATGTACCTGCAGACGATTTGACCGACCCTGCCCCTGCCACAACATTTGCACATTTGGATGCTACTACCGTACTTTCCAGAGGATTAGCTTCCAAGGGTATTTATCCAGCAGTAGATCCTTTAGATTCAACCTCGACTATGTTACAGCCTCGGATCGTTGGCAACGAACATTATGAAACTGCGCAAAGAGTTAAGGAAACTTTACAACGTTACAAAGAACTTCAGGACATTATCGCAATTCTTGGCTTGGATGAATTATCGGAAGAGGATCGTTTAACTGTAGCAAGAGCAAGAAAAATTGAGCGTTTCTTATCACAACCGTTCTTTGTGGCAGAAGTTTTTACTGGTTCTCCAGGAAAGTATGTTGCTCTTGCGGAAACTATTAGGGGATTTCAACTAATCCTTTCCGGAGAATTAGACGGCCTACCTGAACAGGCTTTTTATTTGGTGGGTAACATCGATGAAGCTAGCACGAAAGCTATAACCTTAGAAGAGGAGAACAAATCGAAGAAATGAAATTAAATCTTTATGTACTGACTCCTAAGCGAATTATTTGGGATTGTGAAGTGAAAGAAATCATTTTATCCACTAATAGTGGCCAAATTGGCGTATTACCAAACCACGCCCCCATTAACACAGCAGTAGATATGGGTCCTTTGAGAATACGCCTCCTCAACGACCAATGGTTAACAGCGATTCTGTGGAGCGGTTTTGCGAGAATAGTTAATAATGAGATCATCATTTTAGGAAATGATGCGGAACTGGGTAGTGATATTGATCCGGAAGAAGCTCAAAAGGCACTTGAAATAGCCGAAGCTAACTTGAGTAAAGCTGAGGGTACGAAAGATTTGGTTGAAGCGAAGCTCGCTCTCAGACGAGCTAGGATACGAATCGAGGCTGTCAATTGGATTCCCCCATCCAATTGAAGACAATCCAGTGGTTTATAGTTGATACAAAGAAAAAGGGAAGAGGGGTAGAAAAAGTTATTAGATAGCGAAGCGAAGTAAGTCCAATGCTATCTAGTAATTTTTCTACCTACTTACCTACTATTGGATTTGAACCAATGACTCCCGCCGTATGAAAGCAATACTCTAACCACTGAGTTAAGTAGGCAATTTATCACCACAAAGGAAGACCCATTACTTCGATCGATTATATATTGAATCCCTTTTCTAAGCAATACCGCTCTGTTATTGGTCTGTTATATACTAAATACTAAACTAAATACTAAACAGATACAGATCAAAGGGGTATCCTCTGGCATTAGAAAATATTCATCTTGACAAGAAATTATCTATATGTTAAGATATCTCTGATAAGGGCTATAGCTCAGTTCGGTAGAGCAACTCGTTTACACGTGCGCCAATGCTTTTCAAAGGAGCTTATTATGCAATGAACATAATCGATCTTATTGCAAAATCAATGTCTTACTTCATAGATTCGAGAGAATAGGAGAACAGTAGCCTGACAAACAGTCGGTTCAGTCCGATTCAGGTGCCAATTCAGGTGCCTAATCAAATAGAACCCTTATGGATTTGCTAGTTGATAAGGTAAATATCCAGCCCACTAAATGCTAGGCGTAATGAGGATAAGGGCCTCCAAAAAACTTCTTTTCGTTCTATGAACTTTAAGGTGTATGAAGTCTCATAGTTAACTCTTGCAGTGGAACGATAGAGACTCCATTTCACTTAGGTTGATTTAATTTAGACCGGAGGCAGACCTAAGTCAAGGTAATCCTCCTTTGAAACACTTTGGTATTGCTCCTAGATAGATCATAATACAAAAAATCAATCAGAGCACAGGGAGCCATCTCATTATCTTTCCGTAAAGAAAAACTATGGTGGACTAACTGATCTTTAAATCAGTTTATGAAAGAGCCCAATGCAAAAAAATGCATGTTGGGTCTTTGAAACAGTTCAAATCATTTCGATAATAATCCGTTTGATCTGTTTTACCGAGAAGGTCTACGGTTCGAATCCGTATAGCCCTAATATGCCCTTTTTTAGATTTTAGGATCTCTATCCTATGTTTTCTTTAGTTTAGTATAGTTTTCATTTTCTCATTAGTATTTGTTTATAGACTGGATAGGCGCCTGCGACATAGAATAGAGATAAAAGCATTACCAAAGGCTCATTCATCGAAAATCAAAATCATACAGACAGGAAAAGAAAAACGAATTTCTATCAAATCAATAGAAGAAAGGATCCTTTCCCTGATTTGAATCCCGTCCTCCTTCAAATAGGATATCTCTAGACTTCCCTATAATAACTGCAATGATTTTATCCATTTTGCGAATTCCTACTTTGTTTTAAGTATATTTATTACTTTGTTTATAGATACATTATGTAAATTGATCAACTTTAAATAGAAAAAATAAAGTAAAGAGTAAATAAGAAAACAGAATATTCTGTCTCATAGTTCTGAAATAGAGTTCTTTATTTTTATTTTATAGTATTACTTCTCATTAATTATACTGCATAGATTAGTCCTACTATCTTAATTAGGTTCTAATTTAGTAGTATTCTCATTTTTATTTAATAGTCTCTTATTATTTTATTATTAAATATTAAATAAAGGATAGAGCTATTCTTTTTTCTAGAGATTCTAGAGAAAGCGAGACAAAGTGAAACGAGAAAGTTTTCTTTATATAAGAATTAGATCTACATACACCATATCTAAATAGAATGGAAATCCAAAAGAAAGGGAGTTGGGATTCCATTGGATGAATCTTTAAAGAAGATGCAGCACAGAGGAAACAAAGGCTAAACTTAAACTAAGCGCTTTTGTTTGAACAAAAAAGATTCTTGTTTCACCGAGGAAAAGAGAGAAGTTCTGGATAAATTGACAATGCTGAATTGAATTGACTAATTTAAGTTCCGCCTATTCCACATTAATGGGAGTACATTATGTTTCTGCTTCACGAATATGATATTTTTTGGACATTTCTAATAATAGCAAGCCTTATTCCTATTTTGGCATTTTCGATTTCAGGACTTTTAGCCCCGGTTAGTGAAGGACCAGAGAAGCTTTCTAGTTATGAATCGGGTATAGAACCCATGGGAGGGGCTTGGGTACAATTCCGAATACGCTATTATATGTTTGCGCTCGTTTTTGTTGTTTTTGATGTGGAAACCGTCTTTCTATACCCTTGGGCAATGAGTTTCGACGTATTGGGTGTATCCGTTTTTATCGAAGCTTTGATTTTCGTGCTTATCTTAGTTGTTGGTTTAGTTTATGCATGGCGAAAAGGAGCCTTGGAATGGTCTTAACTGAATATTTAGACAAAAAAAAAGAAGGAAAAGATTCTATTGAGACAGTTATGAATTTGATTGAGTTTCCCTTACTTGACCAAACAAGTTCCAATTCTGTTATTTCAACTACACCAAATGATCTTTCGAATTGGTCAAGACTCTCCAGTTTATGGCCCCTTCTATACGGTACCAGTTGTTGTTTCATTGAATTTGCTTCATTAATAGGCTCACGATTCGACTTTGATCGTTATGGATTGGTACCAAGATCAAGTCCTAGGCAAGCAGACCTAATTTTAACAGCCGGTACGGTAACAATGAAAATGGCTCCCTCTTTAGTGAGATTATACGAGCAAATGCCTGAACCAAAATACGTCATTGCTATGGGAGCCTGTACTATTACAGGGGGAATGTTCAGTACGGATTCCTATAGTACTGTTCGGGGAGTTGATAAGTTAATTCCTGTGGATGTCTACTTGCCGGGCTGCCCACCTAAACCGGAGGCAGTTATAGATGCCCTAACAAAACTTCGTAAGAAGATATCGCGAGAAATAGTTGAGGATCAAACTCTATCTCAAAATAAAAATAGATGTTTTACTACCAGTCACAAGCTTTATGTTAGGCGCAGTACTCATACAGGAACTTATGAGCAAGAATTGCTCTATCAATCACCATCTACATTAGATATATCTTCTGAAACTTTTTTCAAATCCAAAAGTTCAGTACCTTCCTACAAATTAGTGAATTAGGAGAGGGGCTCTTTTGTGTAGAAAAATAAAAAGCAGGGCAATCTTTCAAACTTGCATCCGAAATGTGAAATATTTATACAAAGAGGGAGAGATGAAGACAATGCAGCAGGGTTGGTTATCTAATTGGCTAGTCAAACATGAGGTGGTTCATAGATCTTTGGGCTTTGATCACCGAGGAATAGAGACTTTACAAATAAAAGCAGGGGATTGGGATTCCATTGCTGTCATTTTATATGTATATGGTTACAATTATTTACGCTCCCAATGTGCTTATGATGTAGCACCCGGTGGATCTTTAGCTAGCGTGTATCATCTTACGAGAATACAATATGGTATAGATAATCCAGAAGAAGTCTGCATAAAAGTCTTTGCCCAAAAGGATAATCCTAGAATTCCGTCTGTCTTCTGGATTTGGAGAAGTGCCGATTTTCAAGAACGCGAATCTTATGATATGGTGGGAATCTCTTATGATAATCATCCGCGCCTTAAACGTATCCTAATGCCTGAAAGTTGGATAGGCTGGCCCTTACGTAAGGATTATATAACCCCCAATTTTTATGAAATACAAGATGCTCATTGAATGATAAGAAATTCATGCTCACTTATACAACACAACTCCAGATTTTATTCAAGTCAAGGAATATTTTTAGGTTCTTTTCCTAGATGAAACGGAATACCTATTTATAATTAATTCCTAATTATACAAAAGCATTCCAGATAGACTGAGCAAAAAAAGGGTTTCATTTGGATTCCCCTATTTTGAAAATCGCATATTAATTTCCTTCATATGAACAGAAAAATAGGATGACTCAAAGAAGTTCTCTACCAGGAACTTTGTACCGCGCACATTACTTAGCACAACTAGGAAAATAAGATAAGATAAAGATAAGCAAGACTAAAAAAATATTCGTCGGAATAGCGGAATACAAAATTAAGAAACGCAAAAAAATAAAGGGGAATCTCACCCCCTTCTTTATCATAAAGAAAAGATATATTTTAAAACTTCTTTAAAAAGAAAAAGAAGTGCCTCTATATTTATATTATAGATTTATCCACTTAGATGAATAAATATTATTAATGAATATGTATCACAATCCATCTCGAGGTATTTGGATCAATACCTATTCGGTGGATCTTTTTTTTTTTTTTCTCTGCCAGGAACCAGATTTGAACTGGTGACACGAGGATTTTCAGTCCTCTGCTCTACCAACTGAGCTATCCTGACCTTTTCTTGTGCATCATCCTAGTAGAGTATTTGTATCTATGTCAATTAAAAGGACTAAAAATTAATTAAAGTATTTCAAATTTTAAATTTGAAAATGGGGGGGGTAGTCCTATGCATTGTGCATGGTTTACTTAAATAAAACTTAAAAATAGAGTGAATAACCAAGATTTCTTGCCGATACTCTAATAAAAAAGAAATCTATTCAATGAATAGGATAAGATCCATTGAGTTCTCTTCGCATTCCTTTGTGAAAGAGTAGAATGAGAAAGCTAATGAATCTTAAACCCATTGCATTGATAAAAAGAAAAAAAAGTGCATTGATAAAAAGAAAAAAAAAAAGAGGATAAATAATAATAATATAGTATAGTTAGGGAATAAAAGAGGATTTGGGGATAGAGGGACTTGAACCCTCACAACTTATAAAGTCGACGGATTTTCCTTTTACTAGAAATTTCATTGTTGTCAGTATTGACATGTAGAATGGGACTCTCTCTTTGTCCTCGTCCGATTAATCCACTTTTTTAAAGATCTCGAAAACTTTGAATTTTAATTGAAGAATTTGATTATTCAATATTCGATTGGAGTGGATTCACAATAATGAAAAAAAAAAATTATGATATGAGTTTTTTATTTCATAATCATTATCATTTCTAATTTCATTTTTAAAAAAGATAAAGAACCTATATTATAATTAGAATATAATATGAGTTCTGTGATTAATCGTTTGCTATGTCAGTATCTATACGTGTTTATTAAATGTATAAGGTATAAAACCCCTCTTTCTCTAATTTAGAACTAGAAGGAATTCCACTAACAACACAACGTAATTAACTCGATTCGTTAGAACAGCTTCCATTGAGTCTCTGCACCTATCCTTTTCCTTTGTATTCTAGTTCGAGAACCCCTTGTTTTCTCAAAACACGGATTTGGCTCAGGATTGCCCTTTTTTAATTCCAGGGTTTCTCTGAATTTGGAAGTTACCACTTAGCAGGTTTCCATACCAAGGCTCAATACAATCAAGTCCGTAGCGTCTACCGATTTCGCCATATCCCCATTTCCCTCTTCTTTGAGACCAGGATTCCTTGTGTAATTTCATCCATCTCTTAGTTTTTTTTTTGAATCATTGAGTTCATCACTCAACGTAGTCTAGCAGTTCAGTTCGACTCTATTTGAGAGACCTCGCTTGCTTATTGCAATTCAGAATTGAATTGATTCTATCCTTGATGTATTTGCAATTCAATCCGAATCAATATATCCAAAAGTTTTTATCTCCCCCACCTCCCGTCTTACTTTTTTATAGTATTCAAAATTATACTATAACGCTTGATATTTATTCTTTTTTTCTAATCAGAATTAGCAATTTTATTTACTCTGACTCTATGTTCCCCTTAGTGAAATATTAATCCTCAAATTATTAACAAATAATAAAGTCTATAATGATCGAATGAAAATACCAATAAATTCTATAATTTTATTTTTTAATATCCTATAGTTAAGCATATCAAGCTAACTTTATCTTTAAGAAGTTTTAGTATTTTTTTATTTTTATAAGTATAACTTCAAATTTAGAACTAGTTAATAGCTAAGATTAATAACTAATATCTGAGATTTTACGGATTTCCTATACTATACCTATTTCTATTTGTTACACTATTTCCGTTATGTAAGCCCACTTAGCTCAGAGGTTAGAGCATCGCATTTGTAATGCGAGGGTCATCGGTTCAAATCCGATAGTCGGCTTTTTTTTCTCTATCGATGTTCTACGAACAAGAATCTCTTTTTTTCCGAATTAAATGGAGAATCCAGGATCTTTTATGTTTTTTACCTTACAATTTTGCTAGATACAAAACAATAAAATAAATAATATATATACAAAAAAAAAAGATTTTGATGAAATTCCATTTTTTGGGGTACTTTAGTTGATTTTACTCTGTTTATCCTGTAGTTTAATTCAGTTTTAATTTCGATGTATTCTGTAATGTAAATACAATGAAATTAATTGTGTAAAATGAAATTTCAATAAAATAAAAAAAGGAGTCTTCATGTCCCGTTATCGAGGACCTCGTTTAAAAAAAATACGCCGTCTGGGAGCTTTACCAGGACTCACTAGAAAAACACCTAAATCCGGAAGTAATCTTAAAAAAAAATTCAATTCTGGGAAAAAGGAGCAATATCGTATTCGTCTTCAAGAAAAACAGAAATTGCGTTTTCATTATGGTCTGACAGAACGACAATTACTTAGATATGTACATATCGCTGGAAAAGCAAAAAGGTCAACAGGCCAGGTTTTACTACAATTACTTGAAATGCGTTTGGATAATATCCTTTTTCGATTGGGTATGGCTTCAACCATTCCTGGGGCCCGCCAATTAGTCAACCATAGACATATTTTAGTTAATGGTCGTATAGTCAATATACCAAGTTTTCGTTGCAAACCCCGAGATATTATTACTACGAAAGATAACCAAAGATCAAAAGGTCTGGTTCAAAATTATATTGCTTCATCGGACCCGGGGAAATTGCCAAAGCATTTGGCGATTGACACGTTGGAATATAAAGGACTAGTAAATAAAATCCTAGATAGGAAGTGGGTCGGTCTCAAAATAAATGAGTTGTTAGTTGTAGAATATTACTCTCGTCAGACTTGAACTTAACGAAAAAAGGAAAGGTTCATAGAATTTTCTTCCCCTTCCCCTTTCCCCGAACTAAATCGCCCTAAGACCATTACCATTAATTTGTATTTTCCCATCAACTAGCTAAAATTGATTAACCCTAGGATTAGGATCCTTTTTTCTTTTTTCCTCTATGTGTATTTTACATACCACAGTAATTTGCTATAGAGAATTTCTAATTTCTATTAAATCAAAATAAGATAATATAAGATATTATATTATTGCTGGAAAAAATTGTTATTTGATTTGATACATTGTGATCCTTAACGTTGATGAATTAAGAAAAACGGAAAGAGAGGGATTCGAACCCTCGGTAAACAAAAGTCTACATAGCAGTTCCAATGCTACGCCTTGAACCGCTCGGCCATCTCTCCTACATAACTTATTATGGAAAATAAACTGAGTGAATAGCGAGTTTTCTTATTCCTGCAGTACAGGTACAACCGCAACCACTCGGGGGTTCCATAGTTCTATTGGAAAAATTCCTTTTGATCTAAGTGGAAGGATACAGGATTTTTTACTAGAAATTGCGCTCGCTATAAAATAAAAGTTTTAATTTGGGTTTTCCCGCAACTAAAGAAAAAGAAAATGGAAGAATTCTTCTTATTGCATAATAAAATAAAGAAACCTTAGAATTCCGTTTGCATAAGATACGCTACACCATACTATCGAAATCAAAAATAGGGTATGAGACAATTAATAACTTTGAAAACACGAAATAGTTGATAACATAAGTTGTTGTTCAGAAATAGGAAAGTGGAATGAAATCCAGTCTTAGTCAAATATTTCATATCTCTTCGTGTCCAAGCAGAAGGAAAAGGATACAATTTGAGCTGAGCGGAAAATCCATATCTCTCTTATCCATTTAAAGCATATGGATTTAGAGTAGAGCATATGGATCAATCTATTTATAATTATAAGAATCGAATGTGTTTGTTTTTATGTTATTTTGTGAAGGAATGAAAACAATTCTATATAGAATGGGTTGGGAATTATGCCTAGATCCCGTGGAAATGGAAATTTCATTGATAAGACCTCCTCAATTGTAGCCAATATTTTATTGCGAATAATTCCGACAACCTCAGGAGAAAAAAAGGCATTTACTTATTATAGAGATGGTGCGATTTGACTCTTTTTTTTGCTTTTTTTTAGCCCTACCTATACCTCAGTCTTACGAAAAAGAGAGGGGGGTTGGCATAGAGAGAACCAAATTTGTAAAGCAAACAAACCCACGCTTCGGGAAGGTGAGGCGAACTAACAATTCCTTCCGTCGTGTATCCTCGATTGATGCGGCTTCAGATACTTCAATTGTAGATTTGAGTATTGAGCGAAAGGTTACACCTACAGGATATGGTATGGTATGGATTACAGGCCAATCCTACTCTATTAGTATCCGTAGGCAGCATAGGGGAGAAAAGCACTACACCTAGAAATAGGAATCAACAAGAGAAAAACTTTGTTAGAAATTACCCCTTTCCTGATCGGTATCAGGGCTGGGAAGAATGGTTGGGATAACAAACAACCATCAGGTTTGTACTTTGGATACCCCTATAACCATCAAAGATCGTTGAAGTAGCTAATTCCTCTAAATAGGAGGCGTTGAGAACAAAGAAATTATTGGAGCTATCGTTTTCCTCTAGCATTAATAGAATTCATTGGTGTTAAGAAAAACCTCTTGTGGGAAGGTTGGCTAGAGATTTCTTGGAAAAATACCAGCCCCTTTCGGTTCATAATGAGACGGGACTAATTCTATTTTGATTCTATAGATTATTTCGCTTAGTACTATTATGTACAGAAGGGAGGAGCCGTATGAGATGAAAACCTCATGTACGGTTTTGGAACGGAGATTTTTTGAATAGAATGAACGACCGTAACGGATGTTGGCTCAATCCGAAGGAAATTATGCGGAAGCTTTGCAAAATTATTATGAAGCTACGCGACTAGAAATCGATCCCTATGATCGAAGTTATATACTCTATAACATAGGCCTTATACACACAAGCAATGGAGAGCATACAAAGGCTTTGGAATATTATTTCCGGGCACTAGAACGAAACCCCTTCTTACCGCAAGCTTTTAATAATATGGCCGTGATCTGTCATTACGTGCGACTATCTCCACTATAGAAAGAAAAAAAAAAAAGAGAGGATCAAATTTTCTAGTAAATACTAGAAAAAAAGGGCTTTCTACATAGGGATCGTAAAAACAACGATTTTTCCCTATCAGCTGTAGGAAGGAAGGACACTTCACGAGAATCAAAAAACGAAGAAAGTATGGCCTATACTACTACTCTATGGATAAAGTTTCTCAAATTGATAGAGAAAGCACCGTAAAGATCAATTAGTGAGCGACTGGGTCGATACAACTAAAAAAAACTGCTTACTTATCCCATGATATGGGGCAAAATTTAGGAATCCGCTTATGTAATAGAGCCGATCCACTAAGGGATTAAGCAGCGGTGTAGTATCAGATCCCAAAGATAGTAAGTTCTTTTTTCTTTCTTATGGAAAAAAGTCTTTTTCAAGGATTCTATAGAGATTTCATATATGAAACCGGGATAGTTACCTCTCAGAAAATTTGAACGAAGGCTCTATATCTATCTATGCTTCATTCTTCTGAAGGTGGGAAAAAAGATCAAACTGATTATTGATAAAAATTAGGGTTTGAAACTTAGGTAATTAATTTCTTCTGCTTAACCCAAGAACAAATTGGATCGATTTTTGATAAATCGAATTCAGTTAAGATAGGGGAAATTCAGATAGCAATTTCTGAGCCGTATGAGGTAGGAAACTCTCAAGTACGGTTCTAAGGGAAGGAACTTCCTATTCCGACCGAGGAGAACAGGCCATTCTACAGGGTGATTCGGAAATTGCGGAAGCTTGGTTTGATCAAGCTGCTGAATATTGGAAACAAGCTATAGCGCTTACTCCGGGAAATTATATTGAAGCACAGAACTGGTTGAAGATTACGAAGCGCTTTGAATTTGAATAAGACCATGCTCCTTCTTTTTCATAAAATGGGTGGTTTGGTTGTTGATCCATTAATCAAATAAATTAGGTCGTAAGATCGAATCAAGAATTTCATTATATCCATTTCTTATACCTTCTATTTTATATGATATTTCATAAGAATAAACCATAGGGATAGGGTCTAGAATAGAAGTAATAAAGTGAATAAAAAGAGGGGGCAATCTAAATATTGCTAATATATTAGGACCATCTTATTAATAATTCTAATGAGTTATCTTGGAATTTAGAATCAAATAAAAAACCCTATATTATGCTCAAGGAAAGTAGATATAGATAGGAGCTTATGCCCTCAAAAAAAATACACTAGTTTCTTAAATTAAAAATAAAAAAGATTTTTTTCTTACGTCGAGAAATATTTGTTTTTCAAGATAAACAATGTCCGTTAGGCACCTAATCTTTATGTCATAATAGACCCGAACACTTGCCTCGGATTGACTTCAATATATAATTGCTCCAGTGAATAACTAAAAAAAAAATAGAAGGATGGTAGATAGTAAAGAAAAGAACTAATCACAATATCTATCTTTCAAAATCTATCTTTCAAAATCTATCTTTCAAAATATATATCTTTCAAAGATTCACTAAAAAGACAGTTGGCGGGTCTCTTTGTATGTCTTGTCCGGAAAGAGGAGGACTTAATGATTATTCGTTCGCCGGAACCAGAAGTAAAAATTGTTGTGGATAGGGATCCTGTAAAAACATCTTTTGAGGAATGGGCCAGACCCGGCCATTTCTCAAGAACACTAGCTAAGGGCCCTGATACTACCACTTGGATCTGGAACCTACATGCTGATGCTCACGATTTCGATAGTCATACTGGTGATTTGGAGGAGATTTCTCGAAAAGTCTTTAGTGCTCATTTCGGGCAACTTTCCATTATCTTTCTTTGGTTGAGTGGCATGTACTTTCATGGCGCCCGTTTTTCCAATTATGAAGCATGGCTAAGTGATCCTACTCACATTGGACCCAGTGCTCAGGTAGTTTGGCCTATAGTAGGGCAAGAAATATTGAATGGTGATGTAGGCGGGGGTTTCCGAGGAATCCAAATAACCTCTGGTTTTTTTCAGCTTTGGCGAGCATCTGGAATAACTAGTGAATTACAACTCTATTGTACTGCAATTGGTGCATTGATTTTTGCAGCGTTAATGCTTTTTGCTGGTTGGTTCCATTATCACAAAGCCGCTCCCAAATTGGCCTGGTTCCAAGATGTAGAATCCATGTTGAATCACCACTTAGCGGGATTATTAGGACTTGGGTCTCTTTCTTGGGCGGGGCACCAAATTCATGTATCTTTACCAATTAACCAATTTCTTGACGCTGGGGTGGATCCTAAAGAGATACCACTTCCTCATGAATTTATCTTGAATCGGGACCTTTTGGCTCAACTTTATCCTAGTTTTGCCGAAGGAGCAACCCCTTTTTTCACTTTAAATTGGTCCAAATACGCAGAATTTCTGACTTTTCGCGGAGGACTAGATCCAGTAACCGGTGGTCTCTGGCTGACCGATATTGCGCACCATCATTTAGCTATTGCTATTCTTTTCCTAATCGCAGGTCATATGTATAGGACCAATTGGGGTATTGGCCATGGACTTAAAGATATTTTGGAGGCTCACAAGGGCCCATTTACAGGACAAGGCCATAAGGGTCTTTATGAAATCTTAACAACGTCATGGCATGCTCAATTATCTCTTAACCTAGCTATGCTAGGCTCTACAACCATTGTTGTAGCTCATCATATGTATTCTATGCCTCCCTATCCATACCTAGCTACTGACTATGGTACACAACTTTCCTTGTTCACACACCACATGTGGATTGGCGGATTTCTAATAGTCGGTGCTGCTGCACATGCAGCAATTTTTATGGTAAGAGACTATGATCCAACTACTCGATACAACGATCTATTAGATCGCGTCCTTAGACACCGCGATGCAATCATATCCCACCTTAACTGGGTATGTATATTTCTAGGTTTTCACAGTTTTGGCTTGTACATTCATAATGATACCATGAGTGCTTTAGGCCGTCCACAAGATATGTTTTCGGATACTGCCATACAATTACAACCTATCTTTGCTCAATGGGTACAAAATATCCATGCTACTGCGCCTGGCGTAACAGCTCCTGGTGCAACAACAAGTACTAGCTTAACGTGGGGAGGCGGCGAGTTAGTAGCAGTAGGTGGCAAAGTGGCTTTGTTACCTATTCCATTAGGAACCGCAGATTTTTTAGTCCATCACATTCATGCATTTACCATACATGTGACTGTATTAATACTTTTGAAAGGTGTTTTATTTGCTCGGAGTTCCCGTTTGATACCCGATAAAGCAAATCTAGGTTTTCGCTTTCCTTGCGATGGGCCTGGCCGAGGGGGAACATGTCAAGTATCCGCCTGGGATCATGTTTTCTTAGGTTTATTCTGGATGTACAATGCAATTTCGGTAGTCATTTTCCATTTCAGTTGGAAAATGCAGTCGGATGTTTGGGGTACTATAAGTGATCAAGGGGTGGTAACTCATATTACAGGGGGAAACTTTGCACAGAGTTCCATTACGATTAATGGGTGGCTTCGAGATTTCTTGTGGGCACAGGCATCGCAAGTCATTCAGTCTTATGGTTCTTCATTATCTGCATATGGTCTTTTTTTCTTAGGTGCTCATTTTGTCTGGGCCTTCAGTTTAATGTTTTTATTCAGCGGCCGTGGTTATTGGCAAGAACTCATTGAATCTATCGTTTGGGCTCATAACAAATTAAAAGTTGCTCCTGCTACTCAGCCTAGAGCCTTGAGCATTATACAAGGACGCGCTGTAGGAGTAACCCATTACCTTCTGGGTGGAATTGCCACGACATGGGCATTCTTCTTAGCGAGAATTATTGCAGTAGGATAGTGGCTAGGAGGATTTGAAAGGCATTATGGAATTAAGATTTCCCAGGTTTAGCCAAGGCTTAGCTCAGGACCCCACTACTCGTCGTATTTGGTTTGGTATTGCTACCGCACATGATTTCGAAAGTCATGATGATATTACTGAAGAACGTCTTTATCAGAACATTTTTGCTTCTCACTTTGGGCAATTAGCAATAATCTTTCTATGGACGTCCGGAAATCTGTTTCATGTAGCTTGGCAAGGAAATTTTGAATCATGGATACAGGATCCTTTACACGTAAGACCTATTGCTCATGCGATTTGGGATCCTCATTTTGGTCAACCCGCTGTGGAAGCCTTTACTCGAGGAGGTGCTGCTGGTCCAGTGAATATTGCTTATTCTGGAGTTTATCAGTGGTGGTATACAATAGGATTACGCACCAATGAGGATCTTTATACTGGAGCTCTTTTTCTATTATTTCTTTCTACGCTGTCCTTAATAGCGGGTTGGTTACATCTACAACCCAAATGGAAACCAAGCCTTTCGTGGTTCAAAAACGCGGAATCTCGTCTCAATCATCATTTGTCAGGACTTTTCGGGGTAAGTTCTTTGGCTTGGACAGGACATTTAGTTCATGTTGCTATTCCCGCATCCAGGGGGGAGTACGTTCGATGGAATAATTTCTTAGATGTATTACCCTATCCCCAGGGGTTGGGACCCCTTTTGACGGGTCAATGGAATCTTTATGCCCAAAACCCTGATTCGAGTAATCATTTATTTGGTACCGCTCAAGGAGCGGGAACTGCCATTCTAACTCTTCTTGGGGGATTCCATCCACAAACACAAAGTTTGTGGCTGACCGATATGGCTCACCATCATTTAGCTATTGCATTTATTTTTCTCATTGCCGGTCACATGTATCGAACTAACTTCGGAATTGGGCACAGTATTAAAGATCTTTTAGAAGCGCATACTCCTCCGGGGGGTCGATTAGGGCGTGGGCATAAGGGCCTTTATGACACAATCAACAATTCGATTCATTTTCAGTTAGGTCTTGCTCTAGCTTCTTTAGGGGTTATTACTTCCTTAGTAGCTCAACATATGTACTCTTTACCTCCTTATGCATTCATAGCACAAGACTTTACTACTCAAGCTGCTTTATATACTCATCACCAATATATTGCAGGGTTCATCATGACAGGGGCTTTTGCTCATGGAGCTATTTTTTTCATTAGGGATTACAATCCGGAACAGAATGAGGATAATGTATTGGCAAGAATGTTAGACCATAAAGAAGCTATCATATCTCATTTAAGTTGGGCTAGCCTCTTTCTAGGATTCCATACCTTGGGCCTTTATGTTCATAACGACGTCATGCTTGCTTTTGGTACTCCAGAAAAGCAAATCTTGATCGAACCTATATTTGCCCAATGGATACAATCTGCTCATGGCAAGACGACATATGGGTTCGATATACTCTTATCTTCAACGAATGGCCCCGCTTTCAATGCGGGTCGAAGCCTATGGTTGCCCGGATGGTTGAATGCTGTTAATGAGAATAGTAATTCGCTTTTCTTAACAATAGGACCTGGGGATTTCTTGGTTCATCATGCTATTGCTCTAGGTTTGCATACAACTACATTGATTTTAGTAAAGGGCGCTTTAGATGCACGCGGTTCCAAATTAATGCCAGATAAAAAGGATTTTGGATATAGTTTTCCTTGTGACGGCCCAGGGCGCGGCGGTACTTGTGATATTTCTGCTTGGGACGCATTTTATTTGGCAGTTTTCTGGATGTTAAATACCATTGGGTGGGTTACTTTTTATTGGCATTGGAAACATATCACATTATGGCAGGGCAACGTTTCACAATTTAATGAATCCTCCACTTATTTGATGGGATGGTTAAGAGATTACCTATGGTTAAACTCTTCACAACTTATCAATGGATATAATCCTTTTGGGATGAATAGTTTATCGGTATGGGCGTGGATGTTCTTATTTGGACATCTTGTTTGGGCTACTGGATTTATGTTCTTAATTTCCTGGCGGGGGTATTGGCAGGAATTAATTGAGACTTTAGCATGGGCTCATGAACGCACACCTTTAGCTAATTTAATTCGCTGGAGAGATAAGCCCGTGGCTCTTTCCATTGTGCAAGCAAGATTGGTTGGATTAGCTCACTTTTCCGTGGGTTATATATTCACTTATGCAGCTTTCTTGATTGCCTCAACATCAGGCAAGTTTGGTTAATTTAGTTTGTTTTTTTGTACTGTATCAGCACCTAGTTCATTACTCTTGATAGAGAGGGAGGATCTGCCTTTTTAGATTTCTTTTTCTATTTATTTTTCCATCTAGGATTAGAACCGTATACTTGGTAATAATAGCAACGACACATTATGGCAAAAAAAAGTTTGATTCAGAGGGAGAAGAAGCGGCAGAAATTAGAACAGAAATATCATTTGATTCGTCAATCTTTAAAAAAAAAGATAAGAAGCAAAGTTTCTCCCTTGAGTTTGAGTGAAAAAACGAAAATGCGAGAAAAATTGCAATCCCTACCGCGTAATAGTGCACCTACACGCCTTCATCGACGTTGTTTTTTGACCGGAAGACCTAGAGCTAACTATCGACATTTTGGGCTATCCGGACACGTACTTCGAGAAATGGTTTATGAATGTTTGTTACCGGGTGCAACAAGATCCAGTTGGTAAGGATAAAATACCCTTTCGTATTTGTATGGATTTCTGGAATTGATAATCATAGAGGAGCCCTCTTTACCATTCTGTATAAATGGACTATTCTATTTGTATAGATATTGGTAGAGGGGCGTATCCAACCCTCTTTTATCCACTAGTTACCCCTCTTTAGTTTAAGAGTATAGAGCAGTTTGGTAGCTCATAAGGCTCATAACCTTGGGGTTGCGGGTTCGATTCCCACTACCGCCTCCATACTCCTTCTTTATGATATATGCATGATATAATATATACATCATGCATTTGTATCTGGATTTTTTGATTTCCTAAAAGAGTTTTGGTCTAACAGTTTTTTCTCGGAAGAAGCAAAAAAATAAAAGAAAGAATAAAATATGAAAGAAAAGCGTCCATTGTCTAATGGATAGGACAGAGGTCTTCTAAACCTTTGGTATAGGTTCAAATCCTATTGGACGCAATCTTATTTCTATCTATTCTTTAAATAACTATACTAAACTAAAAACAAAGAAAACTTTTTTGCATGATTCAAATGAAAAAGCTTTCTCAACGATTCCTATTCTACTAACAAGAGTAGACATGCAAAATTTATTTGTTACTGAAGAGAAAACCGTTCCAGCTGTTCCTGAATAGCTTCCTTCAAAAGGATTTCCGCTTGCTCGGTGAATGTCTTGCTAGAAGATATAATTTCTTGGAATTGAGGTTTAGTATCTTTTAGATGTTTACGTAACTCATCCAGAAATTTATTTACCTGTTCAATTTCTAACGAATCAAGATATCCTCTTGTTCCGGTATAAATAGTAGCTATCTGCTCTTCCACTGGGAGAGGATTTGCCTGGGATTGTTTAAGCAATTCCCTTAATCGTCGACCCCTTGCCAATTGATTCTGACTTGTTTTATCGAGAGCAGAGGCGAATTGTGCAAAGGCTTGTAACTCTGCGAATTGCGCTAGTTCCAATTTTGATTTGCCAGCTACTTGTTTCATGGCTTTAATTTGAGCCGCGGATCCTACTCTGGAAACAGAAATACCCACATTAATAGCGGGTCGAATTCCGGCATTGAATAGATCCGCAGATAAGAATATTTGTCCATCTGTAATGGAGATTACATTAGTAGGAATATAGGCGGAAACGTCTCCAGATTGAGTCTCAACTATTGGTAAAGCGGTCATACTTCCTTCGCCTAAAAGAGAATTTAATTTAGCGGCTCTTTCTAAAAGGCGTGAATGCAAATAAAAAACATCCCCTGGATAAGCCTCACGTCCGGGAGGTCTTCTTAATAGAAGGGACATTTGGCGATAAGCTTGTGCCTGTTTGGAGAGATCATCATAAATTATTAAAGTATGCCGTTCGCGGTACATAAAATACTCAGCCAGGGCTGCTCCCGTATAAGGAGCGAGGTATTGTAATGTAGCAGGTGAATCCGCCATTTCAGCTACTACAATAGTGTATTCCATGGCCCCCTCCTCATGGAAAGTAGTTACTACTTGAGCTACGGAGGATGCTCTTTGACCGATAGCTACATAAACACATATTACACCTTGCCCTTTTTGATTGAGAATTGTATCTGTGGCTACTGCTGTTTTGCCAGTCTGTCTGTCCCCAATAATTAACTCTCGCTGACCGCGCCCTATAGGGATCATCGAATCGATAGCAATAAGCCCTGTTTGAAGAGGTTCGTATACGGAACGCCTGGAAATTATACTTGGAGCAGGAGATTCAATTAAGCGAGATTCGGAAGCTATAATTTCGCCTTTCCCATCAATAGGTTTAGCCAGAGCATTTACAACACGACCCAAGTAAGCCTCACTCACGGGTATCTGAGCAATTCTTCCTGTTGCTTTTACAAAACTTCCCTCTTGTATCATCAACCCATCGCCCATTAATACAATCCCAACATTTTTGGATTCCAAATTCAGAGCAATACCCCTAGTACCTTCTGCAAATTCGACTAATTCACCTGACATTATTTCACCAAGACCTATAATACGAGCAATCCCATCCCCCACTTGAACTACGCGACCTATATTCTCAATCCCTACTTTCCTATTATATTGTTCAATACGTTCGCGGAGAATTTTATGAATTTCGTCGACTCGAAGGGTTGCCATTAGTGTTTCTTGACTCTTTTTTCGGAAGCAAGGGGAAAAATAATGCCTAAATTCTAAACGAAAGTAGAAGTTCAAGGCCTAATTAATTTAATTATTTCTTCCATTCCAGGGACCCGAGAATGCCAATATTAGCACGAATCGTACGGAAATGTAACTCGGTATTCAAACAACTATTCAGAGTTCCTAGAGCTCCTTGTACGGCCTGTTGGAAAACCCGCTGTCGGACCTGATTCATTGCCCTTTGTTTTTCAAAATAAAGGGTTTCGTTTTTAGACTTTTCCAATTGTTCCAAACTAATAGAAGTAGCATTAATCAAATTTGCTTTTTCTCGTTCTATCTCAGAGTATCCATTCATTCGATACTCATCCGCTTCTAGTTCGACTTTCTGTAATCGAATCCGAGCTTTTTCGAGTTGCTCAATGGTCCCTCTACGCAATTCTTCTGAATTTCGAATAGTACTCAAGATCCTCTGTTTTCGATTATCTAATAAATCTTTTAATGAAAGTAGATTATTTTGTAAGTTTACAACTTTTATGATCTCTTCCCGAACCAAACATGAATCTTTCGATTCATTTGGCTCTCACGCTCCTTTTTTTTTTTCTATAGCTATTTCCATATCTTTTTTTTAAGTAATGAGCCTATCCTCTATCTTCTTTTTTATGTTTATATTTCAATATACCGAAACCTATATAAGACTAGATAAATATTAAGAGGACTCTTCCGCCTAGATAAAAATATATCATGGTCAGCAAAGTTGTTTCTTTATTTTTATTTGCCCTCTAGTTAATAATTTCAATTTCATTAAGAAAAACTAACTAAATAAATGGAAAATGAAAATTAATAGAATTCTTTTTTATTTTTTTTTTCTTCAAATCCAAAAAATTTCTCTTTTTTATACATAGGTCGTCGATTCGGCATTGGTTAAAAAAGGGCAGGGTGCCCCCTTTTTTTTCTAGTAAATAGTTCAAACCATTTTATCGATATGAGTGTTCTATATCAGATAAATTTTACATTAGCTATTTCCCGTTTAAATTGGTACTAATACTAATATAGTTGTAGAAAGAGTACCTCTTTTTGCCTGGACTTCAAGCAGTTTAGCTTTAACCGTGTTAATGGTCTCACATTCTTGGTTTATAGAGAATCAAAGTTGATTTACCAATGAGTCGCGAAATGCTATGGTTCTTCCATATGATTTCTGAATTTATTCAGAAGTAATTCGTCGAGATCGTGCACCCTTTTCTTATTTATCCGAAAAATACTAAAAAATATTATAAAGTGCAGCCGGATAGATCCAATCTATTCTTGAAATAGACAACTCGCACACACTACCCTTTCCAAAAAAAATCAAAACACCAACCACTACAGTTAGATTTATTAGATTTGTTGCTAAAATATCGGTATTAAGCCCGAAACTGCCAGCGGATGGCCAGTGAGCTAAAAAAACGAAAGAATGGGTTACATTTTTCATATGCTCTCCTCTTATAGATAGGACGAACAAAGAACAAAGTTTTTCGATCACTTACTTCGCTCGCCCTTTTTTGATCGGTTTTTTTAATGCAAATAGATTCAATCTAGTAATTTCTTTTAGATTAAGTCTTACGTCTTGTTTGACCGGTGAAAGACTTCCTTTGTTGAAATGTTCTGTTCCCAAAATTCCTAAAATAAAAGGAAAAAACTTTCCACTTTCCTAAACTAAGGACGGGAAATAAGAAGGTGAGCATATCTTCTAAATTAATAATACTCAACTCAGCCCTTCCTAGAATGGGGTATTATCTGTCCCGATAAATAGATAATTCCAGGAGTAATAAATAGGAGTAAATTAAATAAAGTATTGATATAATTGGAATTGTGGAAGCAAATACCAATTTACTAAAAAAAGAAAAAAGTATCTAATCGAAATCGAAAGAATTTTTTTTTTAAGATTAAACAAAAGGGTTCGCAAATAAAAGCGCTAGTGCCACAACTAGTCCATAAATTGTTAAAGCTTCCATAAAAGCTAGACTAAGCAATAAAGTACCTCGTATTTTACCTTCTGCTTCTGGCTGTCTCGCAATACCTTCTACAGCTTGTCCTGCAGCAGTACCTTGACCAACTCCAGGTCCAATAGAAGCAAGCCCTACGGCCAATCCAGCAGCAATAACAGAAGCAGCAGCAATTAGTGGATTCATGGTGAGTAGTTCCTCGTGTCAAAAAAAAGAAATGGTTAAGGATACAATCAACCAATAAATTCTTACTTCTAAGCTCTATTGGGGAGAAGTAAAGTAACTAAAAAGTACAAATTGAAATCAAATTGAAATGATAATGTGAATTGTCCGAACTACATAGAAGGGAATTCCATATCCATATATCGGATTAGATAATGAATCTAACCTAGGAATATATAATATAATATCCTATATATATACATTTGTTTCTTCTATTTTGTTTGCATATTTTCTCATTTTCTATTGAATCGGATTCTAAAATCATTGCTTAAAGTGGAAACCTGCATAAAAGAGGACTCCACTTATAGACATTAAGGATATTATAGTATAGATCTAGCCTGACTCCACCCTCCTTAATGCATATATACTTTGAAAATTCCATAATATAGTCTATTCTATTCTCTCTCCTACAACTCTAGGCTATATATTCATACGCATTTCTAACTATTTTTTTGCAACCAAGCAGATTATCTGGAACCATGCATGAATTGAGCTAAGCTGCAAAAAAAAAAAATACTATTTCCAAAAAGAGTCAATTCAATGATGACCCTCCATGGATTCACCTATATAGGCTGCGGCTAATGTTGCAAAAATAAGAGCTTGAATACCGCTTGTAAATAATCCAAGAAACATGACCGGTATAGGGATTACTAAGGGGACTAAAGAAACAAGAACAACAACGACTAATTCATCCGCCAATATATTCCCGAAAAGTCGAAAGCTAAGCGATAATGGTTTTGTGAAATCTTCTAGGATGTTAATTGGTAAAAGGATTGGAGTTGGTTTAATATATTTCTCGAAATAGCTCAATCCTTTTTTGCTAAGACCAGCATAAAAATATGCCGCTGACGTGAGTAAAGCTAAAGCAACAGTAGTATTTATATCATTCGTGGGCGCTGCTAATTCCCCATGGGGTAACTCTATAATTTTCCAAGGTAAAAGAGCACCCGACCAATTCGAAACAAAAATAAAAAGGAACATAGTTCCAATAAAGGGAACCCAGGGACCATATTCTTCTCCAATCTGAGTTTTGCTCAAGTCTCGAATAAACTCAAGGACATATTCAAAAAAATTCTGACCGTCGGTCGGGATGGTTTGTGGATTCCGAACAGCTATGACAACTGAACCTAGCAAGATAGTAATTACGACCCAAGAAGTGATGAGTACTTGGGCATGAATTTGGAAACCTCCTATTTGCCAATAGAAGTGTTGGCCTACTTCTACACCCGATATATCGTATAACCCCTTGAGTGTTTTAATGGAACAAGGTATAATATTCATATTGTCCTCTGATAAAAATTGAACTTCAAAAAAGGAATTCTTTTGATTCAACCATCTCTTTCTCAACTCAGCAACTTGAAGTATTAATCTTATATTTAGGATACCAAGAAAGCACATCAGATCATAATATATATCAATACCCTCTAATATATATCAATATTCCCCTTCTTTTTTCTATGCAAAAAAAATTCTATGCAAAAAAAAAGATATAGTAAAGTAAGTGATTCCATAAATTTACGCAGTTGCCCAAGAATTCACTATATATTCTTAATCAACGATTTCTTATATAGAGAGAACGGCCCTCACAAATTGAAAATACTAATTTGTTAAGAATCAATCGAATTGAAGTCATAGTGTCATCGTTGGCTGGAATCGATATATTCGCGAGATCCGGGTCACAATTTGTATCGACTAAAGAAATAGTAGGAATCCCCAAAATGGCACATTCCCGAAGAGCTATATACTCTTTTTGCTGATCAAGGACGATCACAATGTCTGGCAATCTCGTCATATATTTGATCCCGCCGAGATACCTTTGCAAAGTAGATAATTTTCTCTTCAAGATTGCCACATCTCTTTTTGGGAGATGGTGGAATTTTCCCATTTTTTCTTCTGCTCTTAAGTCTCTAAATTGAGAAAGTCTAGTTTTCGTAATCGACCAATTCGTTAACATACCACTGAACCACTTTTTATTAACATAATGACAACGAGCCCTTATTGCAGCTGATGCTACTAAATCTGTTGCTCTTTTTTTGGTACCAACAATTAAGAAACTTTTTCCCTGACTTGCTGCATCAAAAACTAAATCACAAGCTTCTGATAAAAAACGAGCCGTTCTAGCGAGATTTATAATATGAGTACCTTTACGCTTTGCCGAAATGTAAGGGGCCATTTTAGGATTCCATTTCTTAATACCATGACCAAAATGAACTCCTGCTTCTATCATCTCTTTCAAATTAATGTTCCAATATCTTCTTGTCATTTTTTCCACACTTCCTTTTTTTTAATCCTACCATTCCATTACGGAATTTAGTTCTTTTTGAAGATTAAGAAAGATCCGAAATAGCTTGAAATAAATAATAATTGTTCCGAGAGAACCTTGTACTAAGATAAGAGTTGGCCATTGATACATGGTATAAACATAACCACCTTAATGAATTAACTGACTTGTTTTACTTATTAAAATAAAAATCTTAAAAATCTAAAATTTGACCTGTTAGTGTTCTAAGTTCAAAAGTCTAGTAAAGTAAAAAATATTTTTATGGGGGTTCTTATGTCTCATAAAAATTGTTTGTTACGTCAGAATCTGAAGAAACTAATTCTGTATGGAGAAACAAAAAATCTCTCATTTCCGACGCGAATAGATTTTTTTTTTTTATTTCGAAATAAAGGTTCTTGTCTTGTGGGGAACGATGCACAAATTTTTGGAATCCGGTACCAACAGGTATAATCCCCCCCAGAACTACGTTTTCTTTCAAGCCTTTCAACCAATCAATGCGACCTCGTAGGGCAGCTTTTGCTAAAACTCGAGCAGTTTCTTGAAAACTTGCTTCAGATATGAAACTTTGGGTATTCAGGGAAGCCCTTGTTATTCCCAATAAGATTGCCCGATAATAGATCGATTCATCCAAAGCTCGTCCTGCTCGTTCCGCTCGCAATAGTCCGATTAATTCCCCAGGCGAAAAAACATTAGACATTCCATCTTCGGAAACCCGCACTTTTGATGTTACTTGGCGTATAATAATCTCTATATGTCTATTATGGATCTGTACCCCTTGGGATCGATAAACCTTTTGGATTTTATTAACCAAAGAGATACGACTTTGGGCTATGGTTAGCTCAGCTCCAATCAAGAATCCCCAAGGGACCCCAAGAATTCTTGGTATACGCTCATTCCAATCCTCAATTCTCCTTTCGAGATTCGGGGATAATGAATCAATTGAACGCGCTTCAAAGATTTGTTCCACTTTTGGAAGACCTTGCGTTATGTCACTAGATCTCGATTTTTCATATATAAACGTAACTAACCTATCTCCCTTGTAAAGGATTTCTCCATAATGACCATTAACAGTTGCTCCTGTAGTGGCCAAATAAGGTTTAGCTGCTCTTATAACAAAGGAATTCATATTTACAATGAAAATTTGACCGGATTTTTTTATGTGCGATTTAAATAGACATACATTTTCACAAATAAATTGTCCAAGGTGAATTATTGCCAATGTCTCTTCCCAAGAATCATGATGGACAAAGTGACAATTCAAAAGGAATGGATCCAACATTATGTTACTATCGAAATTAGAAATCCTTTTATTTTCATCTATTAAAGAGTATTTAAGTTCTTGAAGTACTTGGAAGGTTTGTTTTAAATTGTCAACGAACAAATATTTTTTTAACAGGATTTTATTATGCGTTAGTAAATAGTAAGATGAAGAAAAATGCGATATACTAGCTACAATAGCGCCTAAGGGCCCAAAAATTTCTCGAATAGGAATTCTAGGATTCCATTCTTTTATCGCATTGGGATGTTTTGAATTCTTGAATAAACCAATTCGAGAACAGTTGGATGCCGACAAAATCATCAAAGAGTGGTATTCTTTATTTCGATTCAACAAAGTGCCAATAGCTTCTGGATGTTGGCTAAGTGATTCAATCTTCGCCTTGGAATAAAAAGAATTGATATTGGCGCGATCTAACCTATTATGGGGAATCGGTCCTGCACTTGTCCTACCATACCTTTTTCGTGTATACGAAATAGTGGACTTGACTAACTCAATTCTTAGGAAATCGCGAATAAGATCATTTGCTCTTACCTCAACAAGGGAAGCACCAGCCTTTTCTTTTTCTTCTTGTTCCCAATTCACTACTAAGCAAGTTCTAACAAATTGACTATTTGTGTGATAAATTCTTTGAGTTAACTTGCTATTTTCATGAGAAATAAAATTGACAAGTCGAATTTGGAGATTATTTTCTTCTTGCAAGAGATCCTGCGGGAAAAGTGTTGCTAAATTTCTTCCTTCGTCCATTTCATATGCCACTGTAGGGCGAACGGAAACAAAATACTTTTCCTTGCTCTTGAGAATTTTTTTCCGTTGAACATAGACCCAATTTTTCCTTTTTTTTGATTCCTTAGAATCTTTTTTTTGTCTTTCTGGCGGTATCAAACAGCCACCTAATATCTTATCCGCCTCTTCAGGAAAATGAATATCTCCGGAAAATATTTTGAGTTCCGTATGGCTTTTTTTTCTCTTCACTCGGACCAGTCCGCCTAGTCGACTTCTTGTATTTTTTGTGAGTTGTGTATTCACTCCAATAATACTATTGTCAAGTATCTTTAGGGATGAAGATCTCGGCAAGATATGAAGTTCTTGAAGAATGAAAAAAAACCGATCTACTTCTTTTTGGTATTTTAGACTAAATTCTTTTGTTCCTCGATGCTCAATCAAACCCTCTTTTTTTAAGATGGAATCTTCCTCTGGGCTCTCGTATTCGTCCTCTGAATCTTCTTCTGAGTCTTCCTCTAAAGTACCATATTTTTCCTCTGCGCTTTCCCCGGGGCTGCCATATTCGTCTTCTGAGTCTTCCTCTAGAGTTCCATATTCGTCCTCTTGGGTCCTATATTTGCTCTCTGGGCTCCCATATTCCTCTTCTGAGTCTTTCTCTAAAGTCCTATATTCGTTCTCTGGGTTCCCATATTCGTTTTCTGGGCTCCCATATTCGTCTTCTAGGGTTTCATATTCGTATTCGTCTTCTAGGATTCCATATTTAGATTCTTCTAGGGTTTCATATTCATATTCGTCCTCTCGGGTCCTGTATTCGTCTTCTAGGGTCTCATATTCCTCTTCTGAGTCTTCCGCTCGAGTCCTATATTCTTCTTCTAGGGTCCTATATCTAAATTTAACAATTCCTGAACCCTTTTTATCTTTTCTGTATCGGGGATCGTCAAAATAAGCAAAAATAGTATTTCTACGTAAAACACCCATAAGGGGGATTTCAATCGAAATCCCAAAACAGGATATTAGTTCTTTCTCTTGTTCTTGATGATATTGTAATGGAATGACGAACCTATTTCTTCGCTTTTTCGCCAACAAATCTGAATTATCTTGAAAAATAGAAGGATAGATAAAATTCCAATGGCCATTGGACATGATTCGATCCGACGTTGAATAATCAAGAATTTCCCTATCTTTTTTACCATAAGTATTCATTTGATCTTGATCCTTGTGGAGTGAAAAAGACGCTATACTGGATCTGCACATACTTACTGACAATATCCATAAATGGCTTGTTTTTGGTAATCGGCGAAGATTACCATTTGATATTCGGGCGCATGGTAAACATCAGTACTCCAGTGCATTTCGCCGTCTGATTCAGAATAAATATGCTTTTGTACCCTTTCTTTAAAATGTAAAGTGGACGTTCCGGCACGAATCTCCGCAATTACTTGTTCGGATTTTACATATTGATCATTTTGCACTAGAATCAAGCTTTTTGAGGGAATATTCACACTATATAGAATATCTTGACTCTGAATAGTTACATGCAAGTCTATATAACATAGAAAAGCAGGCTGCCCATGACGGGTACGTGTGGGGTGAACCAAATTCTCATTGAATTTTATTTTTCCATTCGAAGGGGATCGTACAAGGTCGGCAGTACCCCCTGTGAATACTCCGCCAGTATGAAAAGTTCTTAATGTTAGTTGAGTCCCTGGCTCCCCAATTGATTGACCTGCAATAATACCTACGGCTTCTCCCAATTCGACCAGATCACTATGAGTAGGACTCCGGCCATAGCATAATTGACAGATCCAAGAAGTGCTTCGGCAAGTAAAGGGGGTTCTAATATATATTGGTTGTGCTCGAAATGGTTGTGCTCGAAAGGCAGTTATGAATCGATTGACTAATCCAATTCCAATATCTTGATTTCGCGCGGCAATGCATCGTGAACCGATATATATATCGTCTGCTAATACACGACCAATTAGTGTTTGGACAAAAAGTTTTTCCGTCATCCCATTTTGAGGACTTACAGAAATACCTCGGATAGTACCACAATCTCTTCTACGCACAATAATATGTTGAACTACTTCAACAAGTCTACGTGTAAGATATCCAGCATCTGCTGTTCGCACAGCAGTATCTACAACCCCTTTGCGGGCTCCATAGCAGGAAATTATATATTCTGTCAAAGAAAGTCCCTCGCGTAAATTGCTTTGAATAGGTAAATCAATCATTTGTCCTTGAGGGTCCGACATTAATCCTCTCATACCTACTAATTGGTGTACTTGAGATGCATTTCCTCTGGCTCCTGAAAAAGACATTAGATAGACTGGATTAGAAGGATCCGTTATCCGAAAATTTGAATTCATTTCTTGTTTCAAATATTCACTTGTCGCATACCATATCTCAACAGATTGGCGTAATTTTTCTACCGCGTGTACAGCCCCATAATAATAGTGTTTCTCCAAAAGAAAACTCTGTTGTTCCGCGTCTTGGACTAACCATCCCTTAGAGGGTATTGTTAAAAGATCCTCGATTCCTAACGAAATCGATGTAGTAGTGGCTTGATGGAAGCCCAGAGTCTTTAGTTGATCCAGTATATGGGATGTATATCCCATTCCAAAATGATCTATTAATCTGCTAATAAGTCGTTTCATACCAGTTCCGTCTATCTCTTTATTATGAAAGACCAGATTGGCCCGTTCCGCCATACATAAGTACCCCCTTTTCGGCTGAGTAGGATTCGACAATTGCTGAGTAGGATTCGACAATGGGCCTGAGTCAGTGATTCGAAAATTTAATTAACTTAATTGCCTCAATCTCAATCTGGATTCGCGTGGCAAATAATGATGATACTAGGGAAATCGGAATGCCCCCCGAAAGGGGAGGGGCATCGCCGAATCTAACTTTCTTGTTTAGGTAGTGTATGAATAGGCCTGACTAAATCCTTGTATGGCTTCCTCTATTTCTCTATAAAAAGAAATATGACCAAGAGTGGTTCGAATGTATATCGAACGAATTTCTTTTTTTCTATTTCCCATTATTAGATAGTGGGCATAAATCTCATGATAAGTCCCCAAAGATTCATATTGAACTTCAATCGGAACTTCTCTTGACCCAATGACGCGTTGATCCAGGTTCCATCGTAGCCACAAGGGACTATCTAAACTGATTAGTTTTTGTCTATAAGCTCCCAGTGCATCATAAGAACTAGAAAAATGGGGTTCTTTATCTTTCCTATATTTAAAATTATTATTATTATTGTAATTTACTTTTAGATTTGGGTAGTTTCTGCAACTATTATATCTATTTGCACAAATACCTCGACGCTTTCCAATCGTTAATACATAAAGCCCGATAAGCATGTCTTGGGTTGGTACGCAAATAGGATCCCCAATAGCGGGAGATAAGAGATTCATATGAGAAAACATAAGTAAACGGGCTTCTGCCTGAGCTTCCAAGGATAAAGGTAGATGAACAGCCATTTGATCTCCATCAAAGTCCGCATTGAAACCCTTACACACTAATGGGTGTAAAGAAATAGTACGCCCCTCTACTAAAGTGGGTTGAAAGGCCTGTATGCCTAATCTATGCAGGGTAGGTGCTCTATTTAACAGTACAGGATGTCCCCGCATAACTTCTTGAAGTATTTCCCATACAATGGGTTCTTTTTCCCAAATTTTCCTTTTAGCAATCCTTACATTAGAAGTGGCGCGTTTCGTGATTAAATCGCGAATTACAAATAGCTGAAAAAGCTTTATTGCTATCTCTAGAGGTAATCCACATTGATGTAATGAAAGCGAAGGACCCACAACAATGACAGAACGCCCCGAGTAATCGACCCGTTTCCCAAGCAGAGTCTCGCGAAACCTTCCCTCTTTACCTTCAATTACATCTGAAAGTGATTTGTATACTTTATTGTGACCATCCCTCGTCGGTTGCCCGCGGGACCCACTATCAAGAAGTGTATCCACGGCTTCTTGTACCAATTTTTCCTGGCACATTACTAAATCTGCTGGCGCTAATTCACTTCTTTTTAATAGATAGGCAAGATTGTTGTTCCGACGGATAACTCTCTTATAAAGTTCATTAATGTCTGAAGTCACTACTTTATCTCCAGACCTATAAACAATAGGTCTCAATTCGGGAGGAAGAACCGGTAATAAGCACAAAACCATCCATTCTGGTTCTACATTTGTTTGAATAAAATGTTTCGCCAATTGCATGCGTCTAATCAAAAAAACTTTTCTTATTCGTCTTTTTCTATCTTCCCACTCATCTCCACTATACCCCTCGTCTTCTAATTCCTTCCATTCGACCAAAGAATTCTCTATAATAATTCGCAAATCCAAATCTGCTAATTGTTCTCTAATAGCACCTGCTCCTGTCGCAATTTCCCGATTTCGAAATGTTGCAAAGCCTGGGGTAGAAAAAAAGGGAGAAATGCTGTGGTTACAGGATGCAATTTCCTCTTCGAATAAACCTCGTAATCGTAAAAAAGTGGGTTTTTTAGTGCTGGGCCTAGCAAAAGAGAAATCGCCGTATACTAGGCCCTCCAACTTCTTAAGAGGTTTATCTAAAAGATTCGCGATATAACTAGGAAGACCTTTCAAATACCACACATGAGTCACGGGACATGCGAGTTTGATGTATCCCATTTGATATCTTCGTATCCGAGAATCCACAAATTCGACCCCGCATTTTTGGCAAAATCTTTCGTCTTCGTTTTCAGCTCCGCTCGCTCGAGAATTGCCACAAGCGCAAATCCCGCTTTTTATGGGTCCAAAGATTCTTTCGCAAAACAATCCATCTTTTTCTGGTTTATCGGTTTTATAATGAAAAGTAGAGGGCCTTGTGACTTCGCCAACGACTTCTCCATTAGGTAGGTTTTTGTTAGCCCAAGCCTTTATTTGTTGAGGGGAAACGAGTCCAATTTGAAGTTGTTGATGTTTATATTGGTCAATCATAAAATAGAAATAAGAAAAGAATTTATATTTATTCCGATCAAACTTCCTCCCTATTAACCTGGAAGTTCTTTTCAGATACAAGGAAATGATTCAGTTCTAGAGCCAAAGATCGTAGTTCTCGAACGAGCACTCGAAAAGATTCTGGAGGATCCTCATGATTAGGTATTCTTTTTCCCCAGATCGTAGCATTAAGTATTTCTTGGCGAGCTATAAGATGGTCAGATTTATAAGTAAGTATCTCTTGTAAAATATGAGCAACACCAAATCCTTCTAAAGCCCAAACTTCCATTTCTCCTACTCGTTGTCCCCCTTGCTTGGCTCTTCCTCTAACCGGTTGTTGTGTAACAAGTGAGTAGGGCCCAGTAGAACGCCCATGAATTTTCTCATCAACTTGATGAATTAATTTTAAGATATAGGACTTCCCTATTAGAACAGGTTGCTCAAAGGTGGTCGCCTGTTCTTCCATCAAATATTCTGCTTTTTCCCGGGTACTCGGGTTCAAATACCCATGGATTTTTTGTTTCTTTACTGGCTTCATATAATTCTGAAAACACAAGTTTTCTTGAAGCCTCTTGCTCATATCTCTCATCAAAGGGTGCTATTCTATAATGTTTCTTTAGCAGATCCCCCGCTAATCCGAGCGAGCTTTCAAATATTTGTCCCACATTCATTCGGGAGGGTACTCCTAAGGGATTGAAGACCATATCAACGGGTGTTCCATCTTGCAAATAGGGCATATCTTGCCTAGGCAAAATTTTGGAAATGATCCCTTTATTCCCATGTCTTCCGGCTACTTTATCCCCAACTTTGATTTCACGTTTCTGTAAAATATATACACGAACCATTATGTCGAGCGGGTCCCTTTGGATCCATTTCACATCGATAACGCGCCCTCTTCCACCTATAGGTAATTTCAGAGAAGTTTCTTTTGAAGTGGAAACCTCAAGGCCAAATATGGCCCGTAATAATCCAGCTTCCGCGATATAAGATGATTCGCTCGCTATCTGAGGCGTTAATTTACCTACTAAAATATCACCAGTTTCTACCCAGGATCCCAACCTAACAACTCCATTTCTGTCCAAATTGCGGAGTAAATGTTCTTCTAGATGTGGTATTTCTTTAGTGATTTTTTCAGCGGAGCCCTGGCTTGTCGTATCCGTCTGAATTTCATATTTCCGGATGTGAAAAGAGGTATAAATATCTTCATATACCAAACGTTCGCTAATTAGTACTGCGTCTTCAAAATTGTAACCTTCCCATGGCATATAAGCTACTAATACGTTTTTTCCTAAAGCAAGTTCGCCCCCAATTGTAGCAGCTCCTTCTGCTAAAATTTGTCCTTTTTTAATGGATTTACCCCGTGGAACCCGGGGTTTTTGGTGCATACAAGTATTTTTGTTAGAGCGACGGTGGTTAACTAAAGGAATACTTATAGTCTTCCCACTACTTGATAAAAGTATCTTATGACTATCAGTAGAAATGATCTTTCCCTCGCGTTCGGCTATAATGGAAACCCTCGAATCTAGAGCTGTTTGGCGTTCCAATCCAGTTCCAACAATGCATTTCTCGGACCGAGAAAGCGGAACTGCTTGGCGCTGCATATTAGAACTCATTAAAGCCCGATTCGCATCATTGTGCTCAATAAAAGGAATGAGAGAACCCCCAATAGAAAAATATTGGAAAGGAAAAATACTTCTAACATGAATCTGTTCCCATGCAATAGTCAAGAATTCTTGACGGTATCTAGCCGGAACAACCTGTTCTTCCTGAATACCTTGATTCAAGGACAAAGAATTTCCTGCTGCTATCATATAATATTCATCTCTATTTGGTGATAGATAAACCACCTGTCTCTCTTTTTTTTCTTTTGCTTTCTCAGCAGATATTTCATAAAACGGACTCTCTATGGATCCCCACAAGTGATCAATTCTCGCATGAATTGTTAAGGATCCAGTAAGTCCAACATTGATTCCTTCAGACGTGTCAATTGGACAAATACGCCCATAGTGACTCGGATGAATATCTCGGCTCCGAAAACTTGCGGTTCTCCCCGTCAACCCTCCAGGACCTAAACAACTCACTTTTCGCCCATGAACAGTTTGTGTCAATGGATTCGTTTGATCAAAAACTTGAGATAACGGGTATGTGCCAAAAAAGGTCTCATAAGTAGTTATTAATAAAATTGAAGTTGAAGTTGGAGTTACCAAAGTTTGGGGAGTCGGTTTCGATTGACGTATGAATACTCTACGAATAGTTTTTTGAACTGCATGTTGTAAACGACCAAGAGCCAATCCGAATTGATCTTGTAACAGATCCGCAACCGAACGAATACGTTTATTTTTCAAGTGATTCATATCGTCATCGTCAAGTATACCCGTTCCAAATTTCATTCCAATCAAATGATCCGTAGCGGCCAATACATCTCGTGGTAACAAGAATGTATTGTTCTGAGGAATATCAAGATTAAGTCTCCGATTCATATTTCGTCGACCAATCCTTCCTAATTCACATTTTTGTTGAAAAAATTTCTTTTGTAATTCCTCGCATAAGGACTCCGAAAATACCAGGTCCCCACCTACACAAGCAAATTGTTGATAAAACTCCAAAATAGCTTTTTCTTTTGACTCAATCCTCTTCTTCTCTTTAGCATTCGGGAAAGACAAGAAAATTTCAGGGTAGGAAACATTATCCAGAATTTCTCTTAGATTCGAACCCATAGCTGATGATAGAACTAGAATAGATATCTTTTGTTTTCTACTCACGCGAGCCCATATCCTTTCTTTTTTATCAATTGCTAATTCCGATCTCCCCCCCCAATCTGATATTATAGTGCCAGTGTAGATAGAAATTCCCTTATGATCTAATTCCGAGCGGTAGTAAATACCAGGACTTAGCAATATTTGATTGATCACAATTCGGTATATTCCATTTATAATAAAGGTTCCTAAGGAATTCATTATAGGAATGTTTCCGATAGAAATGGTTTGCTTTTGCACATCGAAACCAAAAATTAATCTCGCAGATACATATAATTCGGAAGAATAGGTGAGTGATTCATACACAGCATCTCTTTCTTTTATCGAGGGTTCTAGCAGTTGATATCCTTTCGCAAATAATTGAAATGCAATTTCGTGATCTGGATCTTTAATTGTTGGAAACTTGTCAAGTTCTTCTGCCAAGGCTTGATTAATGAACCTACAAAATCCCTCGAATTGGATCTGACTAAATCCGGGTATTGTGGACATTCCCTCGTTTCCATTCCGGAGCATCTTAATCTTAAGTTTCCTGTTTATCAAAGAAAAATTCCATTATCAGCTCACTCTTCATCAATCCCTATGGATCGATCTAGCAATCATGGAATCTATATTCTGTTTACTGAATCACATGAAATTCTAGGGAACTCCACATACGTATTTCATATATGTATTTCATACATATGAATAGAGACCATTTGGACGAAAGTTCGAGTTTGCCAGGGGTACAAATGAAATGAAAATGAATTGATAAAACATTCCTACAAAAAAAATTCTGCCACTTATACTTTATGTTATGATATTCTAATCAGATTGGATGGCAAAGATTTCTCATTTTATCTCCTTTCTATGAATGTAATAAAGCCGTAATATAATATACTAGAAAGTTTGACTTTACTTCGATTTAGAATAGCGTGCTTACTTTAATTTCTCAAAATAATTTGAGGGTTCTTTTTTATTTCGGATCGGAGTAGTATAATTGCTAGAAAATTCAGTATTTCATTGTGGAATTCTAAAATAAAGTAAGTCCCTTTTTTAAGTACATGCCAATCTAGTTATCCACCTCTCCCCATATCCATGCTTTTCTTTTATCGTAATTTCACTTGGGTACGCCAAGATAGTCAGGTTATACTCTATATCAGAGCAAATTTCCTTTTTTTATTCAAGATATTTAATTTAATACTTTGAAAAATTAAAGCATGATTCCCCATAGAGATATGTACATAAAGGGGATCTTTGGATAATAATGCTGTTCGGACCTAAAGTTTACCTATACACGGATTAAGCATAAAGCCATAATATTTTATTATGCCATTGAAGGGGGGGGAGATAATACCGATTTAAGAGTAGTTCACTACTGCAATAAAAAAAAGAGAATTCTAGTTAACGGTTCCAATTTATTCTGAATTTTGCAGCCTGTGAATAGAAATCCACTTTTTCTTCTTTTTCATCTCAATAGAAAGAAATGGGAAGTTTTATTGTGTTAACAATGTATGTTTTAAGATAGAATCTATCGAGGAGAATAATAGAAACTGGATCAAAAAAAGCAGGAATAGATTTTTTGAAAAAGATTGGAAAAAAGTAAGTAGAATTATATTCAAAATAAAAGGGGCTTTTCGTAAGAAAACGTGGATGAATACTTGCTGTTTTCTAGATTTTTGATCGGATTTTTTGGCGGCATGGCCAAGCGGTAAGGCAGGGGACTGCAAATCCTTTATCCCCAGTTCAAATCTGGGTGCCGCCTGATCAATAAAATACTTAGGTTTTTTTTATAGTGCTGATCGAATTCGATAAATTTTTACTTCGCATAAGTTCGGGCAAGAGAGTAACTGGGCCTGCCGATACTGGGTTTAGAGAAACCATACCATAGTTCTATCCTCAAACTAGGGTTAGGGTTTGTTTTGACGGTAGTGGCCAAAATGGTTATCAATAGGGGTGAGGTAGTGTTTCCTTATTCTTTTATTATATGAATTTGAATTGGTTCTTAATTGAGATTCGATTTGATAATTTTAAAATACGAGGATAAGATGTCAGAAATCTTGGTATCCAAAGAAAGGTCCCTAAGGGGCATTCTTTTTTTTTTTCAATCTAAGATTCAAGAAGGGACTCCACGAAAGAATATCAAGACTTACTAATTATTATACATTTTTTTATCGTACATCTTATGTTACCTACATACACTAAAGTAAGGACTACTTAATTCTAACGAGAATCAGATTAAATAGGTCGATCAAAAATCAATTTAGGAGTTGTATTATGGATAAAATCTCTTCATTCTTTCATAGAATGATACAAAGCAAGGCTGCAGGGTTTAGGTCAAAAATAAACATTAGGTAAGGTAGGTATCCAATAAATATTTATCTATCGATAATTTTATGGTATATTCGGGCGTCCTTTGCTTAAAAAAAAAAAAAAGAGTAACAAAAGGAATAAAAAATCTTCCTATTCCCGCTTCTTCTATTCAGGACATCATTCCCGTACTCTTTCTTTTTTAAGGAAAAAAGGGCTATAGTATCTCGTATTTTTAATGCTCTCTAATTCTACCAGAATTCCTATAAGAATTTGTTAGGAGTAAATTCCTTGAACTGATTGATCCATGGCCTTAGGGCGGAATCCCTTTTTGACTCTGTACCCTTGATTCCACTATGATTATTGATCAATAGTAGAATAATCCCTTCATAGAAATAGGAGACATAATTTAGATGGATATAGTAAGTCTCGCTTGGGCTGCTTTAATGGTAGTCTTTACATTTTCTCTTTCACTAGTAGTATGGGGAAGGAGTGGACTCTAGGGATACTACTAATTGATTAAGTAATCAAATTGTTGTATCAATTCTTTTCTTTAATGGATCATTTTGCATTAATCATTTTGTCAAACGTTATTCTTTAATCTTTTTCTTTAGTTTTGTTTCACTCCTGTAAGAAACTCTTGTATTGTAAGTTGTAATGTAAGAAAGAGCCATTATACCAATTCAGAATTTCTACTAGAAATGACGAATGGTTAAAAAAAGTTCTATACATAAGAAAATTAGACTTTCTTCCACGGAACTATTCACGGCATATCACACATTTTCCATTTCCTTTTACTTTTTACTATAGTCTATTCTTCATATTATTTTTCTTTCCTTCCATGGATTCTTTGGTCAAGAATTGTCTTAGATTTTTTTATTTTGACCTGATTGAAATTAAGTGGATGCAATGAAAAAAGAAATTGAATTAGACTACTTAACTATTTCAATCTACTAATCTATTCTATGTAGATTCAAAGATAATATAATAGAAAGAATCTAAAGTGTCGTAGAAAAAACTATATGTAGTTCTTTCTACCACACTTTAAGATTCCAACCAGATCCTTTCATTTAAGACTTGGATTTTTTTTATTTAATCCCTTTTTAATTTCTTCAATGATTAATTGGAATTCCAATTAATTATTTTGGCTGACTGTTTTTACATAAATAATAAGTAAAAAAGAAGTAGGAACTAGAATGAACAGTGCAGTAGCAATAAATGCGAGAATATTGACTTCCATAACCTCTTTATTTTTTATTTTCACAATAACTCGGGATGTAATCCCATGGAGAGGAAAAAGGGGTATCTTGTAAATTCAAGGGTAGGGCTTGCATTCTGATAATACTGAATCAATTCAATATTATGAATATCGGATCTATCAAATCAATTCATGGATGAGAGTTATATTTCACGGATGAGAGTTATATAGTATAACATAGGAAGATCCTCTATCCACACTAAGACCAAAATGGGTTTTTTGATTGGATTAGGAATTCCCTCTTTTTTAATCCTTTTCTACTTTTTCTTTTCTATATCTCTAACCCACGAGCTTTCTTAATCTTATACTTTCTTAATCTTATACAATTTCCCTTCCTTTTTCTTATAGTTATACATACAATTATGTATGTATTATATGACCAACTTTCACTTTCTATGGGTCACATAGACATCCAAATAAGCAGTAGAAGTGAGATGGGGAAAAGAGGTCTGAAATAAAAAGGGAATACGATTTATGTATGGATTCCGGTAAAATACCGGTACTCTATTCCATAAGAGTGGAATAGGAAATTAAGATGAGGATGGTATCATCATAAAGAAAGATAGAGTAATATAATATCCTAAATTCTACTAATCCACATATCGTATGTGTGTCTTTCTTTATCGATTGGGAGTAGTGAAAAAAAAATTCCTATATGCCCTCCCTCCCTCTTTAATGAGAGATGCAAAATAAAAAAGTGAAGTAAGGGTGCCCTGTGGGTATTTGATCTTGCTCCCTGCCCCTTTTTTTCATGGAAAAAGGAAATATCAATTTCTCCATTCATTGAACCCTAGTTCGGGACTGACGGGGCTCGAACCCGCAGCTTCCGCCTTGACAGGGCGGTGCTCTGACCAATTGAACTACAATCCCCGCGGGGTGTATGGCATACCCATTCTTAAATAGAACCATAAGAAGATTCGATTCGTCTTTCGTACTCTAAGAAATAGACGAATCATATACTACATACCCACATATTATATTATACGTGGGTATAGTGAGAGTGACATAACTAGTATGTCGTGATTTTTTATCACTAAAAATGGATAATAATCCAGCCTTCAATAAGAAAAACTCTTTTGTTTGTAAGAAAGGAATGAGAGAGATATGGATTAGAAAAAAAAATTTCCCTTTTTTCTTTATCTTTTATTTCTATAGATCAGACATTTTATTTTATGGAAGAAAAACAAAAGGATTTAGTTCATACTCACGAAGCCCTAGATTTTTGGTTTGGGCCGAGCTGGATTTGAACCAGCGTAGACATTGTCAACGAATTTACAGTCCGTCCCCATTAACCACTCGGGCATCGACCCAGGAAGAATTTATTCTAGGGTTTTTGCTAATCTATGATTAACCTCCTTTCATAATACTCCCTACCCCCAGGGGAAGTCGAATCCCCGCTGCCTCCTTGAAAGAGAGATGTCCTGAACCACTAGACGATAGGGGCATCACTAGACGATAGGGCCATATACAACCGCTCGTGATTATACTATAATCATAGTATGAGCAGTTTTTTGGAATTGTCAATATACTCGAAAAGTATAAATAGATCCAAAGCAAAGAGTTTTTCCAACTTTTCTGTTATGTTTTCATCTAGGATTTTTTTTAGTTGATCGTTATAGATTAATTCTCCGTGCTTCATTTAGTGTTCATACCAAAAATGCATCCATCCCGCACTAAGTCATAAAATTCTCTAAAAATATAGAGAAAGTTTCAAAAACAAAGAAAAAAAGTGAATCAATTTAGTAGAAAAGTACTCTATCAGATTCGAACCAACGACTTACGTCTTAGCACGAGATTACTCTACCACTAATTTAAAAAGCCCTTTATCGGATTTGAACCGATGACTTATGCCTTACCATGGCATTACTCTACCACTGAGTTAAAAGGGCTTTTTATTTAATTCAAAAATTAGCCACTTGGATTTCCCATTATGGGTCTACTGCATAATGTACATATTATATATATAATATATAGAGATAGAGAGAGAGACATTATGTAGAGATTGTATATGTATATATCGATATCTTGAGAGCTCAAAATAAAATTAATAAAAAAAAACATACCCTACATAACATATCCAACTCTTCTTGGTTCAGGGTTTTCCGTTTCCGAAGACTAGTAAAATAGGCGGATTCTGGAACCCCAAGGATTCAACGGTATATGGATATGGAAAATATAAGATTTCCGATCCTAGCGGGAAAAGGCGGGGAACAGATACCCAATAGGATATAGGATCCTTGGGAGGAACTTTTGGTAATGGCCTTGATCCTCTATGCTATTTTTTATGTGTTCTTAGTTCTATTGAACTTTTTGCATTCTTTTAAACAAGAATCTAATAAACTAGAATTGAGTCAGTGGAAAAAAGGAGAGAGAGGAAAGTGTTAAATGGAGAGAGTCGACTAATCAGAGACTTTTAGGATCTTCTTTACATCAGGTAAATCTGTCGGCCCTGTCCGTTTTTTTCTTTAAGTTACGACTCTTTGCTGCTTACTTCTATCAAGCCATAGGGAAAGTCTATGATGAATTTGGAAAACTCATCTCACTCTTACTCTATGGCTCGGACTTAATGGGGGAAGAAAACATCTTCCATAATTTCTTTTTTGTTCAATTCTGGACAAAAAAGAAAAGGAAAAAAGGAATTTATAGGGACAGTGTTACCCCCTATATCCCCTAGTTTATATTGTAGGAATAATAAAACAATTTAGCAGTCTGACACACTTACGTCCTTGCAAAGTAAATAATTATTATTGTAGTCGTAACCGTAGAATAGGATCCTAATCAAAATAAATACATTTGGTTCAGGCGCTATTAGCATGGTAAGAAAAGATTTTTTTTACAGACCAGAGGGGCTATCTAAATCCTAAAGTAAAGGCGAGCGATCGAAGTAGAAGTACCAACGGCTCAGTGTCATGAACCTTCTCCATCTGATTCAATAAGGGGGAATTAGCCTTCTTGTCAAATGGCTATCCTTGACAAAGGGTACCATTTATACCATAATCTACAATGTAGCGGGTATAGTTTAGTGGTAAAAGTGTGATTCGTTCTATTAATAACTGAATTTGAAATGATATACTTAAGGCATCCTTAAGTTTTTTATTTTTATATTCCGATGAAAACTTTAGTTCTTATAAAGGATTAAATCCTTTTCCTCTCAATAGCATATTGAGGAAGAATATACATTCTGGCGATTTGTATCCAAAGACTAATTTAAATTGCATCCAAAATAAAAATAGGATTATGAGTACAGAGTCGCGAAGCATAATTTTGCATTGGATTAAGTATTCCAATTTTGAAAATATGAGTAAAGGATCTATGGATGAAGATACAAAAAAGTTGATTTCCAATCGTAACTAAATCTTCTTAAAATAAGGAATAAGGAAGCCAAATAGCTAAAAAACGATAGTTTTGGTTTACTAGAACCATCCGCATATTGTTTCAGCTCGGTGGAAACCCAATTCTTTTCCTCAGGATCTCTTGAATGAAATTAGGGAACGAAGTAAGTAGATTAGATGAATTTAGATAGAATTTCTATCTCCTACTCTATAAGGATCATCTAGAAAGCGGAGAGCTTTGGTTCCATTCAAATAGAAAAGCTGACATAGATGTTAAGTGGTGAGAATATCCATAAAGGAGCCGAATGAAATCAAAATTTCATGTTCGGTTTTGAATTAGAGACGTTAAAAATAATCAACCAACGTCGACTATAACCCCTAGCCTTCCAAGCTAACGATGCGGGTTCGATTCCCGCTACCCGCTCCATTCTGTATAAAAGGAGTATTCTATTTGTCTAGACATGTTAGAGGCTTGTATTCAAGCCTTTTTTGTCCACCAGTTTCTGGTACTCCAGAGCGGAGTAGAGCAGTTTGGTAGCTCACGAGGCTCATAACCTTGAGGTCACGGGTTCGATTCCCGTCTCCGCACTTAGCAGTCTGTATAAAAGGACTATTCTATTTCTCTAGATATGTATGGTAGAGGGGCGTATCCAACCCTTTTTTATTCATTAGTTCCCGGCCCTAGAGGGCAAAATTGAGCAGTTTGCGAAGTCCTTGCCTTCAAAAAAAGAAGGCGCAAGGCCTCTCCCTACCCTGCAGAAAATAAAAATGAAACGAAAGGGACAGTCTACCTCTCCCTTCCCTTTAAAAAAAGTTTGCCCGTTGTTTGTCTCAGTTAATACCCAATTTTTGGAGCTCTGTTGGCGAGTTCTATTTCTGCCTCTGGAGCGCCCTCTCTTTTTTTGAGTGGGATGCAAAGGAAGGGTAAGATAGTAAGGGATACGGCACTAGACTAACACCTAATTAATACTTAATTTAATATAAGTAGTTAAACAGTTAACTAGACTAAACTTTTTATCATAGTACTTTGATAAATTAAGCGGGCGAGCGGCGGGAATCGAACCCGTATCTTCTCCTTGGCAAGGAGATATTTTACCATTGAACTACGCTCGCTACGGTATATATTTTATAGCGTATATCCGCCTGGGTCGACCTTCTATGTCTGGGTCGACCGTTTCATTTCATTTTCTATTATATTAGAGTTTTCCTTTTTTTATTATCTGTCAATGAATATTCTAATGGGAATGGAATTTCATAATACTGAAAGAGAAGAGCTAGCAATTCGGAACGCAAATTGCGTTTTAATACGTCTCACTATTCTAATTTTTTAGAAGAAATGGCCTTTATTATTTCTTTTTTATGGGGTTAATAAATATTAACCAAATTTCATTTAAGAAATGAGAGAATTCAGAATAGCTACGAGAAAGACTAGTCCAATCCATAATGATGTACCGGAAAATACAACATTTTTATTATTTGACCAACCATCAGGAGAAGCAAATACAAGGGGTACACTAATTACTAAGACTGAGGAAGTCGCAATTAATGCAAAAACAGCTAATTGGAAAGCAATAGTCATATTTCTAATCCTCCAAGCTACCATCAAATAAAGTTGACTACATATTTGATCCCTCACTTAAACCAAAATTGTAAAAAAATACAAGAAGTAGGAGGGGTTTAATCATGAATCCATTGATTCTTCTCTTTAATTCAAATTTATTACTTAAACCGCTTTTTTATTTGGATATGGGGGTGAGAAGAGATTATTTACTCTTTATTTCACAAGCGGGTATAGCGGATCCTGTATCCGTGTATACAGTATACAGAGATATATCGAAAAGGAACTTGTATCTGATATCTTTCTAGAGGCTAATAAATCTTTTTATTTTTTATATGGCTATGTTCTATTTGTAGGAGTAAAATAAGGATTAGGCTGTGGAGAGATGGCTGAGTGGTTGATAGCTCCGGTCTTGAAAACCGGTATAGTTCTAGGAACTATCGAGGGTTCGAATCCCTCTCTCTCCTTTTGCTTATTGAATACGTTTGTTTCTTTCATTTTTATTTATTTTTTTTTTCTGTCCCTTATCTTTCTTTCATAAAAAGGAATGAATGGCTCGGCTAGATGGAATAACCGAGCCAGAACAGAAAAAAAGTAGAACAGGTATAAATAAGAAAATCTTAGTTAAGAGGGTTCATGTAAAGAACAGGTTCCAAATCACGATCGATTCCCTTTTCAAAACCTGCTGCAGCAGCTCGGGCTCTTCCTGCATGCCATAAATGGCCCACAAAAAAGAAGAATCCTAGAACAAAATGAGAAGTTGATAACCAACTTCTAGGAGAGACATAATTAACTGCATTGATCTCGGTAGCTACGCCACCCACGGAATTTAAAGAGCCTAAAGGAGCGTGGGTCATATATTCTGCTGAGCGTCGTTCTTGCCAAGGTTGTATGTCTTTTTTCAACCTACTCAAGTCCAAACCGTTGGGGCCCCTTAGAGGTTCTAACCATGGAGCACGAAGGTCCCAAAAACGCATAGTTTCCCCTCCAAAGATAACCTCCCCAGTTGGGGAACGCATTAGATATTTACCTAAACCTGTGGGTCCTTGAGCGGATCCCACATTAGCTCCAAGACGCTGGTCTCTAACTAGAAAAGTAAATGCTTGAGCTTGAGAAGCTTCTGGCCCGGTGGGTCCATAAAACTCACTCGGATAAGCTGTATTATTGAACCATACAAAACAACAAGCGATAAAACCAAAGACAGATAAAGCAGCTAAACTATAAGACAAGTAAGCTTCTCCAGACCATACAAATGCACGGCGAGCCCATGCGAAGGGTTTGGTTAAAATATGCCAAATTCCGCCAAATACACAAATAAAACCCAACCATACATGCCCACCAATTATATCTTCTAAATCATCTACACTAACAATCCACCCTTCTCCACCAAAAGGAGATTTTAGTAAATAACCAAATATAACACTGGGACTAAGGGTCAAATTGGTAATTTTTCTTACATCTCCCCCCCCAGGGGCCCAGGTATCATATACACCGCCAAAATAAAGAGCCTTGAGTACTAGAAGAAAAGCACCTAGACCTAACAAAATTAAGTGAATACCCAAAATTGTAGTCATTTTATTTCTATCTTTCCAGACATAACCAAAGAATGGAAAAGATTCCTCAAGAGTCTCGGGTCCCAGAAGCGCGTGATAAATGCCACCGAAGCCTAAGACTGCGGAGGAAATTAGGTGAAGTACGCCAGATACAAAGTACGGAAAAGTATCTAGAACTTCCCCCCCTGGCCCTACTCCCCAACCTAGAGTAGCTAAGTGTGGAAGTAAAATCAACCCTTGTTCATACATGGGCTTTTCTGGTACGAAATGGGCCACTTCAAATAGGTTCATTGCTCCGGCCCAGAATACGATTAATCCGGCATGAGCTACATGAGCTCCAAGCAGTTTACCGGACAAATTGATAAGTCTGGCATTCCCAGCCCACCAAGCAAAGCCGGTGGTTTCTTGGTCACGACCAGCTAAAACGAAAGTTCCATTAAAGAGCGTTTCCACGTGGTAGAACCTCCTCAGGGAATATAAGATTTTCATGAGGCTGATCCTGAGCTGCCATCCACGCACGAATACCCTCGTTTAAAAGAATATTTTTGGTGTAGAAAGTCTCAAATTCAGGATCTTCCGCTGCACGGATTTCCTGGGAAACAAAGTCATAGGCACGTAAGTTCAGAGCCAAGCCAACTACGCCAATAGCACTCATCCATAAACCGGTGACGGGTACAAATAGCATAAAGAAATGTAACCAACGTTTATTGGAAAAAGCAACACCAAAGATTTGGGACCAAAAGCGGTTAGCAGTGACCATTGAATAAGTTTCTTCAGCTTGAGTTGGGTTAAAAGCACGGAAGGTATTTGCACCATCACCGTCCTCAAATAGAGTGTTTTCTACGGTCGCTCCATGAATAGCGCATAGCAGAGCCGCACCTAATACTCCGGCAACTCCCATCATATGAAATGGGTTCAACGTCCAATTATGAAATCCTTGGAAGAAAAGGATGAATCGAAATATCGCTGCTACGCCAAAACTCGGCGCAAAGAACCAACCAGATTGCCCCAGTGGATAAATAAGGAATACAGAAACAAAAACAGCAATTGGACCAGAGAATGAGATTGCATTATAAGGCCGCAATTGAACAGACCGAGCAAGTTCAAATTGGCGTAACATGAAACCTATTAGTGCAAAAGCCCCGTGGAGAGCTACAAAAGTCCATAGACCGCCTAATTGACACCAACGAGTAAAATCTCCTTGTGCTTCGGGCCCCCATAGTAGCAACAAAGAGTGTGCTAAACTATTGGCAGGGGTAGAAACTGCTGCGGTTAAGAAATTACAACCTTCCAAATAGGAACTAGCCAATCCATGGGTATACCAAGAAGTTACAAAAGTTGTCCCTGTAAACCAACCCCCTAAAGCGAAATAAGCACAAGGAAAGAGCAATAGGCCAGACCATCCTACAAAAACGAAACGGTCCCTTCGTAACCAGTCATCCATAGTATCAAATAGATCATTTTCTTCTTTAGGAATTCTACCAAGGGCTATAGTCATAGTGATCCTCCTATTCAATTACTTCAACCATTTCCGAGCACCTCATATCACTTTCCAAGGCATATGATAGTTTTATTATCTGTGGACGATTTCTTTCTCGTTCAATGCCCTTTTTCAATGGTCTCGAAGAGAGAAATTTCCCATTTTTATCTATGGAGTCACAGTCACAACCGAGGTCGTGGTAAATCCATGAATTTGATTCGATTTGTTTTTCTTATACTATTTATTTGTTTTTCTTATACTATAGAAATAGAAATAAATTGTTTTTCTTATACTATAGAAAGAAATAAACCTTTGAATTCAGCATTATTCCAAGACTCCTATTTCAAAGTCTATCTTTTAAGGGAAAAATGCAAATAAAAGTAACCCTTCTTTTCCCATTCCCTCTCTATTGCATGGGTGGAAGAACTAAAATAATAGAGGATTCTGAAAAAAAAAAATGGACCTTCGAAATCCAATTTTATGTGTAGCGCAAAGGAGTTGCGATTTCTTCTTATTCCTATAGAACATCTAGTAACAAGAATATGAAATCGTAAATAGCGAAAAATTCTTGTCTTGCGCGGTCTAAGTCTAAGGAAATAAAAAAAATTCGCTTATACAATTTCATCTACATCGAATTTATATATCAGAATAGCGGATAGAGGCATCATTAAAGGAGTCAGGTCTACTTACTTTATGCTTCTTTCCAATTTTATGGTGGATTTGATAAGAACCCTTTTTGCTTTCTTGATAAATAATCGACAAAAAAAGCGTTTTTTTTATATAACCTGCTTGTTTTATTATAATTATAACAAGTCCTATATGGAAATGCCCGCTAAAGAGAAAATCTATTTGATTGTCTCTCGGCCAATATCGATTTTTAGAAAGAAAAAACAAGAATTTTCTTCTTTTTTTATTAACATTAAGAAAAAAGAATATAATTAAAATGGAATTGGCAATATAATTTTTATAGACTTTTGAAAGAAAAAAAAGGGGTTTTTTGCAACCGTTATTTCTTATTTCTTGCCTATATCATATCACGGAAACCTTTCGCTTTGGAACGTGGAGAGATGGCTGAGTGGACTAAAGCGGCGGATTGCTAATCCGTTGTACAATTTTTTTGTACCGAGGGTTCGAATCCCTCTCTTTCCGCTCCCTTGGATCATTTGGGACTTTCGAATTGGAAAGAATTCTGACCCCCGGATTTTCTCATAGATAAATGTACGAAACAAATCCAATAAGAAAAAAAAAAACTGAATTTTTACTCCTCGCGTCCAGGATTCCGTCCTGGGTCATTAGATAAGAATCCAAAGATAAAGAGTGAAACAAAGAATATCACTACTGTATAAACAAAAAGTTTGAGAGTAAGCATTACATAATCTCCAAGATTTTTTTTTAAGGAATAGATTACCAGTTTTTCCTTACCACACGGATCCACTAGGATGGTTTTTTTTTATACCTAAAAATGCAAAAAAGAATTCTTGAAAAAAATTGCAAGAATTCTTTTATAATAAGCACTCTTATCAATAGCAAAAATAGGGTTAGGTGGTTAGGTATTGTGTAGGTACCTTTAGGTACCTGCTCAACCTAGGTGCAGGGGAGTAGAAAGGCTGATCCAAATTTATTGCTGTAGCTACCCATTCAATGTAGAAGAATTTAAATTTTAGAATCGAAGGTTCATAATATAAAAATATAAAACTTCTCGGCTTTTACCCATTTTAAAATTTTTTTGGAATGAACACATCATTCAATTTGGCATACAGAGTACTAAAGATTTCATCGAAAACTTACAGCAGCTTGCCAAACAAAGGCTAATAGAAAAAAGAATAGAGGTATAACAGGCATAATATCCACGATTGGATTGAAAATAGCATAAGCTTCGGGTAATTTGGCAAAGAAAAAACTAGTAGGATAAAGAACAGAATTAAAACAGATACAGGTTAAACTAAGTATATTAGGCATAACAAGCATTTCATTCTTGTAGAGTAAATAATTGGATTTTTCTTGAGTTATTTTTTTAAGGGAAAGAAGGAAAAGGCAGATTCAAAATCTTTTTTCTTCGGACTTTCCCAAACACAAAATACCTCCTTGTATTCGCACTCTCAAATGAGAGTGGAATAAATTCGACTTTCATATAATATCTTAATAGAATTCCATGTAATGATCAATGCATTTTTTTGATTCTATATTATCCGCATGTGTAGAATACTAGCAAGAGAATATCCCTCCTTTTTTATGTAATTGAAATGGTATTGACGAATAACAAATAAACATACTAGTGTTTATTAGTGTCGCATAAAACCCGAAATGGGGCGTGGCCAAGTGGTAAGGCAGCGGGTTTTGGTCCCGTTACTCGGAGGTTCGAATCCTTCCGTCCCAGATTGTTTCTGATGAAACAAACGGTGAAATCATATAGTATTCCGTACGAGACAAAAGTTTATTAAAGAGAATAATGATATCTTATTCTTTCTCAGAAAACATAATAAAGTCTTAAGTCCAGTCAAATTGACTATCTTTATTTTCATGAAAAAATGGGATCTATCAAGCACATTCAGGATATGCCTCTACTATAAAATCACTTAGTCATATTTTTTTCTTCCTTTTGGTATTCGAGTTGAAGAAGTACGAGAATTCTATAACTACCAAAAACTTTCAATCTTTTCATTGGAATAGTTTATTTAGTTATTATAGTTAATTGTTTTTGGTACTGAAAAAATATATTACTACTAGAATTCTAATTCTAGTAATTAAATTAATTAAACTTTTTTGGAGGTTGATAGTTTATTTATTGAGGAAGAGTCAATCCTTCTTTTCTCACTTCAAGATTGATCATCTCGAGCCATCCGTTGAGGGTGGAAATTTAAGAATAAATAAGTTTTAAGCAAACTTGTTTAGTCGTCTTTTTCAAACTATGTTTCATTCATATGATAGAATTTTAATATGGGTTTAAATAAATTGGATCTTGGCGGAGGCTTCCCGGATAAATACTTACTTTCTTTTATCCATATTGCTCCATAGATAGCAAGTTTTAATTAGTATAAAAAAACTAAACCAATGACTATTCATGATTCCATCCATATTGGATCAATTCTCTATACCACTTTGCAATGAAAAGAGGAATGTTTGTTATGGTAAAACTTCGTTTAAAACGATGTGGTAGAAAGCAACGTGCGACTTGAAGGACATGATCGATTGTGGATTTTGCTATCCATCATTTTCCATAGTAATGAAAATGCTCTTGGCTCGACATAGCCTGTTCTATTCGTTCCGAACCAAATTTGCGCTGGGTTTAAGTAACATAGTACACGATGGAGCTCGAGAGGACAGAATTTTTTTTATCAAGGGAAAGAATCTAGGGTTAGTGAAAACTAATAAATTAGGCCAACTTTGTCAGTCTATCCTTAATATAGAAATAAATCGAAAGGTTAAAATAAGAAGAAAGTCCAATAAAAGTATATCAGAATCAATCCCTCTTATTAGATTTCTATAGAAGAGATAAATGCTTTATCGAAGGAAATAAGAAAAAAGGGTATGTTGCTACTCTTTTGAAAGAAAAAAATAGGAATTCCCGAAGTAATGTCTAAACCCAAGGATTTCACAAATCAAAGATAAAGGATTCCAGAACAAGTAAACACAATTTTCAATTGTCTCAACAACAGAGTTGGATTAGAATAAGGAATAAAAGTCAATTCGTTCGAAATGAGACAAAGAAAAGAGTTTAAAGACGACTCAAAAATTTTGGAAGGATTTTGCCTTCGAAGTTTGTCAGGCAAAATTAGCCCACTTGAGTCATGAGTATAAATGAAATTTGTTTTTTCTGTAAGGAAATTAATGCACGTCATAGTCTAATTTCTATTATTATCGACAGAAATTCGAATCATTTTCTCGAGCCGTATGAGGAGAAAACCTCATATACGTTTCTAGGGGGGGGCGTTGTTTATCTACATCTATCCCAATAAGCTGTCTATCGAATCGTTGCAATTGATGTTCGATCTCGAAGAGAAGGAAGAGATCTTCAAAAAGTAGGTTTTTATGATCCGATAAAGAATCAAACTTGTTTAAATGTTCCAGCTATTCTCTATTTCCTTGAAAAGGGTGCTCAACCAACAAGAACTGTTTATGATATTTTAAGGAAGGCAGAATTCTTTAAAGAAAAAGAAAGAACTTTGAGTTAATTGAAGAACTAAATGAATCAAAAAATAGGATAGGAGAAGATTATTAGTATTCCTAGTTGTCTAATTATTTAGACACAATTTACCTCTTTTTTAATCCTATTTGGATTTATATTATATCGTGCCAATCCAACATAAGCCCCTATTTTATTTACTTTTTCTATCTAATTTGTTTTCTTACCATTGTATTTCCATTGACAAAGGTCTATTGAACAAATAGAATTTGTAGATAGATGGGTCTCTTTATCCTCACTCCATATTCAATTTTTCCGCCTACACTTCGCTCAAATGATAAGGGTGTTCCTCTTGCATGTATTCTCATACAATATAATATATATTTTTTATAATATATATTTTTTGTTAATAAAAATCGCTAAAAATAAGGAGAATTTGGCCATCGTGATTAGGGTCGCTCTTTTTTTAACTTTACTTTAGTGGAATTTCACCGGACCTGTTCGTTTTGGCATTTGAGTGTTTTTCATGGTCGATAAAAAAAATCTTTTGATGTCTTGCTAGTTCAATGTTTTGACAGAAGCGCGCGGTGTAATTCCATTGATTTTTGGATTTCGATCGTATCTAAGATCCTTTTTTTATCTGGGTTGCTAACTCAATGGTAGAGTACTCGGCTTTTAAGTGCGACTATGATCTTTTACACATTTGGATGAAACAACAAATTCGTCCAGACTCTTGGTAGAGTCTAGAAGACCACGACTGATCCTCAAAGGTAATGAATGGAAAAAATAGCATGTCGTAATAAAATCAATCTTTTTTGAATGGAATCCAAAATTACGATTTTCTGGGTCTAATGAATAAATGGATAGAGCCTGGCTCCAATTCTGGTAAAATAAAAAGCAACGAGCTGAACTTCCTAATTGGAATGATTCCCCGCTCTAATTAGACGTTAAAAATAGATTAGTGCCGGATGCGGGGAAAGGTTGGGTTTTCCTATGAGTGGACCCTTTATTTTTTCTTTTTTTTTTTAGAAATCCTAATTATTCTTGATTATGGATTGAATAAGGGATGTTATGGATTGAATGTGTAAAAGAAGCAGTATATTGATAAAGAGGCTGTATTCCAAAGTCAAAAGAGCGATTGGCCTGCAAAAATAAAAAACTTGTTCTGTTCTTTTTTTTTAATTAGAACAAACATAAACTAATTGGGTAGAAAAGGAGCAGAAAAAGATCTGTGGATTAGACTCCCTTTCTTTCCAGGGTTTGTATTAAAAATGCAACACCCTGTTCTGACCATATTGCACTATGTATCATCATTCGATAAACCGAGAAATGCTTCTTCTCTCTGATTCAAGTAGAAATACAAATGGAAAAATTCGAAGGGTATTCAGAAAAACATAAATCTCGTCAACAATACTTTGTCTACCCACTTCTCTTTCAGGAATATATTTATGCATTTGCCCACCATTATGGATTAAATGGTTCTGAACCTGTGGAAATAGTTGTTAGTTGTAATAACAAGAAATTTAGTTCACTACTTGTGAAACGTTTAATTATTCGAATGTATCAGCAGAATTTTTTGGATAACTCGGTTAATCATCCTAACCAAGATCGATTATTGGATTACAAAAATTATTTTTATTCTGAGTTTTATTCTCAGATTCTATCTGAAGGGTTTGCGATCGTTGTGGAAATCCCATTCTCGCTACGGGAATTTTTTTGTCTGAAAGAAAAAGAAATACCAAAGTTTCAGAATTTACGCTCTATTCATTCAATATTTCCCTTTTTAGAAGACAAATTTTTGCATTTGGATTATCTATCACATATAGAAATACCCTATCCTATCCATTTGGAAATCCTGGTTCAACTCCTTCAATACCGTATCCAAGATGTTCCATCTTTGCATTTATTGCGATTCTTTCTCAACTATTATTCGAATTGGAATAGTTTTATTACTTCAATGAAATCCATTTTTTTTTTTCAAAAAGAAAATAAAAGACTATTTCAATTCCTATATAACTCTTATGTATCAGAATATGAATTTTTTTTGTTGTTTCTTCGTAAACAATCTTCTTGCTTACCATTAGCATCTTCTGGAACTTTTCTGGAACGAATCCACTTTTCTAGGAAGATGGAACATTTTGGGATAATGTACCCTGGTTTTTCTCGGAAAACCCTATGGTTCTTTATGGATCCTCTTATGCATTATGTTCGATATCAAGGAAAGGCAATTCTTGCATCAAAAGGCACTTTTTTTTTGAAGAAGAAATGGAAATGCTACCTTATCAATTTCTGGCAATATTATTTCTGTTTTTGGACTCAGCCGCGAAGAATCCATATAAACCAATTAGCAAACTCTTGCTTCGATTTTATGGGGTACCTTTCAAGTGTACAAAAAAGTTCTTTGTTAGTAAGGAATCAAATGCTGGAGAATTCATTTCTAATAGATACTCGAATGAAAAAATTCGATACCATAGTCCCCGCTACTCTCCTCATAGGATACTTATCAAAAGCTCAATTTTGTACTGGATCGGGGCATCCTATTAGTAAACCCATTTGGACAGATTTATCAGATTGGGATATTCTTGATCGATTTGGTCGGATATGTAGAAATCTTTTTCATTATCATAGTGGATCTTCGAAAAAACGGACTTTGTATCGACTAAAGTATATACTTCGACTTTCATGTGCTAGAACTTTAGCTCGTAAACATAAAAGCACGGTACGAACTTTTATGCAACGATTGGGTTCGGCATTTTTAGAAGAATTTTTTATGGAAGAAGAGCAAGTTTTTTCTTTGATGTTCACCAAAACAACTCTTTTTTCTTTCTGTGGATCACACACTGAGCGTATTTGGTATTTGGATATTATACGTATCAATGACCTGGTCAACCCTCTTAATTAATCATTAGACGAAATTAAGAAACAGGAAAGGGTTGATAAATGATCAAGAAAAAACTTTTCTATTTTTCATTCTGAAATGTTCTTTTTATTATAATAAAGAGTAGGTGAATCAACTTACTAATTAAAAAAATTAGTAGAACTTCCTCTTTGGAATAGAAATTGGCTATTTCTACATAGGGAAAGTCGTGTGCAATGAAAAATGCAAGCACGATTTGGGGAGGGATTTTTCTCTATTGTAACAAGGAAGAATTATCTACTCCATCCGACTAGTTCCGGGTTCGAGTCCCGGGCAACCCATATAGAAAAGACCCATCAAAGTTTTTCACTTTGACTCACTTCATTTACAAATACAAAATTATTGGTTTGGTTAATTTAGTTATATGGATAGCTAATCTTTGGGCTGACTTGGTTGACATTGGTATATAGTCTATGTTATACTGTTAAATAACAAGCCTTCTATTATCTATATTCTAGTTAATACGTGTGCTTGGGAGTCCTTGCAATTTGAATAAACCAAGATCTTACCATGACTGCAATTTTAGAGAGACGCGAAAGTACAAGCCTGTGGGGTCGCTTCTGCAACTGGATAACTAGCACTGAAAATCGTCTTTACATCGGATGGTTCGGTGTTTTGATGATCCCTACCTTATTGACCGCAACTTCTGTATTTATTATCGCCTTCATCGCTGCCCCTCCAGTAGATATTGATGGTATTCGTGAGCCTGTTTCTGGTTCTTTACTTTATGGAAACAATATTATCTCTGGTGCTATTATCCCTACTTCTGCGGCGATCGGATTGCACTTTTACCCAATTTGGGAAGCTGCATCTGTTGATGAGTGGTTATACAATGGTGGTCCTTATGAGCTAATTGTTCTACACTTCTTACTTGGTGTAGCTTGTTATATGGGTCGTGAGTGGGAACTTAGTTTCCGTCTGGGTATGCGTCCTTGGATTGCTGTTGCATATTCAGCTCCTGTTGCAGCTGCTACTGCTGTTTTCTTGATTTACCCTATTGGTCAAGGAAGCTTTTCTGATGGTATGCCTTTAGGAATCTCTGGTACTTTCAACTTTATGATTGTATTCCAGGCAGAGCACAACATCCTTATGCATCCATTCCACATGTTAGGTGTAGCTGGTGTATTCGGCGGTTCCCTATTCAGTGCTATGCATGGTTCCTTGGTAACCTCTAGTTTGATCAGGGAAACTACTGAAAATGAATCCGCTAATGAGGGTTACAAATTTGGTCAAGAGGAAGAAACTTATAATATTGTGGCTGCTCATGGTTATTTTGGCCGATTAATCTTCCAATATGCTAGTTTCAACAACTCTCGTTCTTTACACTTCTTCTTGGCTGCTTGGCCTGTAGTAGGAATCTGGTTCACTGCTTTAGGTATTAGTACTATGGCTTTCAACCTAAATGGTTTCAATTTCAACCAATCTGTAGTTGATAGTCAAGGTCGCGTTATTAATACTTGGGCTGATATCATCAACCGTGCTAACCTTGGTATGGAAGTAATGCACGAACGTAATGCTCACAACTTCCCTCTAGACTTAGCTGCTGTTGAAGTTCCATCTATTAATGGATAAGGTTTTTCTGCTAACATATAAGAATTTTTGAAGACAGAAATACCCAATATCTTGTTCTAGCAAGATATTGGGTATTTCTGTCTTTATTTTGAATCTTTTTTTCTTCTTAATCTTTCTATTCAGAATTCAGTTAACGACGAGATTTAGTATCCTTTCTTGCATTTTCATAACTCGTGAAATGCCGAGTAGGCACGAATTCCCCCAATTTGCGACCTACCATAGGATTTGTTATGTAAATAGGTATATGTTCCTTTCCATTATGAATCGCGATTGTATGGCCAACCATTGTGGGTAGAATGCTAGATGCCCGGGACCACGTTACTATTGTTTCTTTCTCCTCCTTCATATTGACCTTTTCTATCTTTGCCAATAAATGATGAGCTACAAAAGGATTCGTTTTTTTTCGTGTCACAGCTGATTACTCCTTTTTTCCTTTTTAAAGAGTGGCATTCTATGTCCAATATCTCGATCGAAGTACGGAGGTCAGAATAAATAGAATAATGATCAATGGAAAAAAGAAAAAAATCCTTTAGCTGGATAAGGGGCGGATGTAGCCAAGTGGATCAAGGCAGTGGATTGTGAATCCACCATGCGCGGGTTCAATTCCCGTCGTTCGCCCATCGCATTATTGCAAATTCCAAAAATGCAATTTTCCATATTCCTAGTTACGTATTTACTTACGGCGACGAAGAATAAAACTATCGCTATATTTTTTCCTTTTCCTAGTTCTTCTTCCAAGCGCAGGATAACCCCAAGGGGTTGTGGGTTTTTTTCTACCAATGGGAGCTTTCCCTTCACCGCCCCCATGGGGGTGGTCCACAGGGTTCATAACTACCCCTCTTACTACGGGGCGTTTACCTAGCCAACACTTAGATCCGGCTCTACCCAAACTTTTTTGGTTCACCCCAACATTACCCACTTGTCCGACTGTTGCTAAGCAGTTTTGGGATACTAAACGGACCTCCCCAGATGGTAATCTTAAAGTGGCCGATTTACCCTCTTTTGCAATGAGTTTCGCTACAGCACCTGCTGCTCTAGCTAATTGCCCACCCCTTCCACGTGTGATTTCTATGTTATGCATGGCCGTGCCTAAGGGCATATCGGTTGAAGTAGATTCTTCTTTTCTCTCAAAAAACCCCTTCCCAAACTGTACAAGCTTCTTCCAAAGCATACGGCTTTCTAGATGTATATGACGATCTCTAGACAGATGGATCTTATATGAATCATATGATGAAGTACCACATGAGTGGATATATAGGAAAGGAATCCAAATCTGCCGAATCGCTCATGTTATGATCTTCTACATCCTAGGTCTCTGCGTTCCGTCATCTGGCTTATGTTCTTCATGTAGCATTCAGATCGAATGACTCTATGAAATTACGTCGATACTTCCACATATTATGGGTAACGTAGGAGACATCCCTATTTTCCCCCGGGGGTCTTAATTACCACTGCTTAGCTTTCAATTTGCCTCTGACCATCAAATTAAATGTGAATAACCCGTCCTCCTCTCTTTGAAACAAGGGGCGCTTCCGGTTCTGTGCGTGCTTCAAACAATTTTGTCTTCTCCATATTACCATATCTCTAGAGCCAATAATTTTCTATGAGGAACTACTGAACTCAATCACTTGCTGCCGTTACTCAACAGTTTTCTGTTGAGGTCTATCCCGTAGAGGTAGTCAAATTGGATCAGTGATCGATTTCTAGGTTTCGTCGTAAACCTAATTGGTTACTTCCAATTACGTAAATCAATAGTTCAAACCGCACTCAAAGGTAGGGCATTTCCCATTGATATAGGAACTTTTGTACCAGAAACAATAGTATCTCCAATTATAGCCCCTCTGGGATGTAAAATATATCTCTTCTCACCATCCCCATAGTGTATGAGACAAATGTATGCATTTCGATTAGGGTCGTATTCTATGGTTACGATTCTACCAGATATGTCTTTTTGATTCCGTCGAAAATCTATTTTACGGTATAGGCGCTTATGACCTCCCCCTCTATGCCTTGCGGTAATGATTCCTCTGGAATTACGACCTTTACCACAACGGTGCCGTCCATGGATCAAATTATTTCGTGGATTGGATTTCACTTGCCTGTCTACGGTTCCCTTGCGTGTGCTCGGGATAGGTGTTTTGTATAAATGTTTCGCCGTATTATTAAGTATTCTCCTTTAGTTTTTTTCTCTATCTAGAAGTGGAATAGAATAACCCGGTTGAAGGGTAATGATCATACGTCTGTAATGCATTGTATGGCCCAGAATAGGTCCTATTCTTCTACCTTTTCCAGGTAGTCGATGGCTATTCACAGCTACCACCTTAACACCAAAGAAGAGTTCGACCCAATGCTTTATTTCTGTCTTAGTGAATCCCGATTCGACATTAAAAGTATATTGATTCTTTCCCAATAAACGAAGACTTTTTTCTGTAAATACTGCGTATTTGATTCCATCCATAAATCGACTTTCCCTCCTATGCTCTGAGTTCCAGTATCGATAAGAATTCGAGTTCTTATTGTTCTTATGTTATGGTATGAATATACCATACCAATTCGTTATGTATGGATGATGGATGAGATTCCATGGATAGAGAGCCAGTTCCAATAGACTTATGGAATGTTCCCGTTCGTGTGCATCCAGCAGGAATTGAACCCGCAAATTTACCAATTATGAGTTGGGCGCTTTAACCATTCAGCCATGGATGCTTAACAGGGATCATCGTACATCGTAAATAACCAATTTTCATATAGAAAGACATATCATAGAAAAATGAAATCGAAAATATTCCGAGATGGCAAATATTCGGAGATGACTATGAAAACACCTCTCTGGATCCTCGAATTGAAAGAGAGATTGAGAGGGATCAAGAATCCTAATTCTCGCTATTTGGAATGGATCCAATTTCTATTGAGTCTGACTCATAGTGATCATTTCTCTTTAGCAAAGAATGACCTTGGTTATCAAAGGATTGAACAACCGGGATCCATTTACTTATGATACCTAGTTGGCATTGATAACAAGGATCTAATGAATTATGAGTTTAATAGATCCTCTTTAGCAGAAAGACGTATATTCCTTGCTCATTATCAGACAATCACTTATTCCCAAACCTCGTGTGGGACTAATCGTTTTCATTTACCATCTCATGGAAAACCCTTTTCGTTCCGCTTAGCCCTATCGGGTATTTTAGTGATAGGTTCTGTAGGAACTGGACGATCCTATTTGGTCAAATACCTAACGAAAAATTACGATTTTCCTTTCATTAAGGTACGAGGGCTTCTTATTCCACAAGAACGAAAGCACCTTTTCATTCTTTCATATACTAGGGGTTTTTACTTGGAAAAGACAATGTTCCATACTAAAGGATTCGGGTCCATAACCACGAGTTCCAGTGCACTAGATCTTGTAGCACTTAGCAAC
>NW_028260368.1:2719976-2745953 GCF_056163025.1 Triticum urartu | reverse complement strand
TCTCTATTTGGTGATAGATAAACCACCTGTCTCTCTTTTTTTTCTTTTGCTTTCTCAGCAGATATTTCATAAAACGGACTCTCTATGGATCCCCACAAGTGATCAATTCTCGCATGAATTGTTAAGGATCCAGTAAGTCCAACATTGATTCCTTCAGACGTGTCAATTGGACAAATACGCCCATAGTGACTCGGATGAATATCTCGGCTCCGAAAACTTGCGGTTCTCCCCGTCAACCCTCCAGGACCTAAACAACTCACTTTTCGCCCATGAACAGTTTGTGTCAATGGATTCGTTTGATCAAAAACTTGAGATAACGGGTATGTGCCAAAAAAGGTCTCATAAGTAGTTATTAATAAAATTGAAGTTGAAGTTGGAGTTACCAAAGTTTGGGGAGTCGGTTTCGATTGACGTATGAATACTCTACGAATAGTTTTTTGAACTGCATGTTGTAAACGACCAAGAGCCAATCCGAATTGATCTTGTAACAGATCCGCAACCGAACGAATACGTTTATTTTTCAAGTGATTCATATCGTCATCGTCAAGTATACCCGTTCCAAATTTCATTCCAATCAAATGATCCGTAGCGGCCAATACATCTCGTGGTAACAAGAATGTATTGTTCTGAGGAATATCAAGATTAAGTCTCCGATTCATATTTCGTCGACCAATCCTTCCTAATTCACATTTTTGTTGAAAAAATTTCTTTTGTAATTCCTCGCATAAGGACTCCGAAAATACCAGGTCCCCACCTACACAAGCAAATTGTTGATAAAACTCCAAAATAGCTTTTTCTTTTGACTCAATCCTCTTCTTCTCTTTAGCATTCGGGAAAGACAAGAAAATTTCAGGGTAGGAAACATTATCCAGAATTTCTCTTAGATTCGAACCCATAGCTGATGATAGAACTAGAATAGATATCTTTTGTTTTCTACTCACGCGAGCCCATATCCTTTCTTTTTTATCAATTGCTAATTCCGATCTCCCCCCCCAATCTGATATTATAGTGCCAGTGTAGATAGAAATTCCCTTATGATCTAATTCCGAGCGGTAGTAAATACCAGGACTTAGCAATATTTGATTGATCACAATTCGGTATATTCCATTTATAATAAAGGTTCCTAAGGAATTCATTATAGGAATGTTTCCGATAGAAATGGTTTGCTTTTGCACATCGAAACCAAAAATTAATCTCGCAGATACATATAATTCGGAAGAATAGGTGAGTGATTCATACACAGCATCTCTTTCTTTTATCGAGGGTTCTAGCAGTTGATATCCTTTCGCAAATAATTGAAATGCAATTTCGTGATCTGGATCTTTAATTGTTGGAAACTTGTCAAGTTCTTCTGCCAAGGCTTGATTAATGAACCTACAAAATCCCTCGAATTGGATCTGACTAAATCCGGGTATTGTGGACATTCCCTCGTTTCCATTCCGGAGCATCTTAATCTTAAGTTTCCTGTTTATCAAAGAAAAATTCCATTATCAGCTCACTCTTCATCAATCCCTATGGATCGATCTAGCAATCATGGAATCTATATTCTGTTTACTGAATCACATGAAATTCTAGGGAACTCCACATACGTATTTCATATATGTATTTCATACATATGAATAGAGACCATTTGGACGAAAGTTCGAGTTTGCCAGGGGTACAAATGAAATGAAAATGAATTGATAAAACATTCCTACAAAAAAAATTCTGCCACTTATACTTTATGTTATGATATTCTAATCAGATTGGATGGCAAAGATTTCTCATTTTATCTCCTTTCTATGAATGTAATAAAGCCGTAATATAATATACTAGAAAGTTTGACTTTACTTCGATTTAGAATAGCGTGCTTACTTTAATTTCTCAAAATAATTTGAGGGTTCTTTTTTATTTCGGATCGGAGTAGTATAATTGCTAGAAAATTCAGTATTTCATTGTGGAATTCTAAAATAAAGTAAGTCCCTTTTTTAAGTACATGCCAATCTAGTTATCCACCTCTCCCCATATCCATGCTTTTCTTTTATCGTAATTTCACTTGGGTACGCCAAGATAGTCAGGTTATACTCTATATCAGAGCAAATTTCCTTTTTTTATTCAAGATATTTAATTTAATACTTTGAAAAATTAAAGCATGATTCCCCATAGAGATATGTACATAAAGGGGATCTTTGGATAATAATGCTGTTCGGACCTAAAGTTTACCTATACACGGATTAAGCATAAAGCCATAATATTTTATTATGCCATTGAAGGGGGGGGAGATAATACCGATTTAAGAGTAGTTCACTACTGCAATAAAAAAAAGAGAATTCTAGTTAACGGTTCCAATTTATTCTGAATTTTGCAGCCTGTGAATAGAAATCCACTTTTTCTTCTTTTTCATCTCAATAGAAAGAAATGGGAAGTTTTATTGTGTTAACAATGTATGTTTTAAGATAGAATCTATCGAGGAGAATAATAGAAACTGGATCAAAAAAAGCAGGAATAGATTTTTTGAAAAAGATTGGAAAAAAGTAAGTAGAATTATATTCAAAATAAAAGGGGCTTTTCGTAAGAAAACGTGGATGAATACTTGCTGTTTTCTAGATTTTTGATCGGATTTTTTGGCGGCATGGCCAAGCGGTAAGGCAGGGGACTGCAAATCCTTTATCCCCAGTTCAAATCTGGGTGCCGCCTGATCAATAAAATACTTAGGTTTTTTTTATAGTGCTGATCGAATTCGATAAATTTTTACTTCGCATAAGTTCGGGCAAGAGAGTAACTGGGCCTGCCGATACTGGGTTTAGAGAAACCATACCATAGTTCTATCCTCAAACTAGGGTTAGGGTTTGTTTTGACGGTAGTGGCCAAAATGGTTATCAATAGGGGTGAGGTAGTGTTTCCTTATTCTTTTATTATATGAATTTGAATTGGTTCTTAATTGAGATTCGATTTGATAATTTTAAAATACGAGGATAAGATGTCAGAAATCTTGGTATCCAAAGAAAGGTCCCTAAGGGGCATTCTTTTTTTTTTTCAATCTAAGATTCAAGAAGGGACTCCACGAAAGAATATCAAGACTTACTAATTATTATACATTTTTTTATCGTACATCTTATGTTACCTACATACACTAAAGTAAGGACTACTTAATTCTAACGAGAATCAGATTAAATAGGTCGATCAAAAATCAATTTAGGAGTTGTATTATGGATAAAATCTCTTCATTCTTTCATAGAATGATACAAAGCAAGGCTGCAGGGTTTAGGTCAAAAATAAACATTAGGTAAGGTAGGTATCCAATAAATATTTATCTATCGATAATTTTATGGTATATTCGGGCGTCCTTTGCTTAAAAAAAAAAAAAAGAGTAACAAAAGGAATAAAAAATCTTCCTATTCCCGCTTCTTCTATTCAGGACATCATTCCCGTACTCTTTCTTTTTTAAGGAAAAAAGGGCTATAGTATCTCGTATTTTTAATGCTCTCTAATTCTACCAGAATTCCTATAAGAATTTGTTAGGAGTAAATTCCTTGAACTGATTGATCCATGGCCTTAGGGCGGAATCCCTTTTTGACTCTGTACCCTTGATTCCACTATGATTATTGATCAATAGTAGAATAATCCCTTCATAGAAATAGGAGACATAATTTAGATGGATATAGTAAGTCTCGCTTGGGCTGCTTTAATGGTAGTCTTTACATTTTCTCTTTCACTAGTAGTATGGGGAAGGAGTGGACTCTAGGGATACTACTAATTGATTAAGTAATCAAATTGTTGTATCAATTCTTTTCTTTAATGGATCATTTTGCATTAATCATTTTGTCAAACGTTATTCTTTAATCTTTTTCTTTAGTTTTGTTTCACTCCTGTAAGAAACTCTTGTATTGTAAGTTGTAATGTAAGAAAGAGCCATTATACCAATTCAGAATTTCTACTAGAAATGACGAATGGTTAAAAAAAGTTCTATACATAAGAAAATTAGACTTTCTTCCACGGAACTATTCACGGCATATCACACATTTTCCATTTCCTTTTACTTTTTACTATAGTCTATTCTTCATATTATTTTTCTTTCCTTCCATGGATTCTTTGGTCAAGAATTGTCTTAGATTTTTTTATTTTGACCTGATTGAAATTAAGTGGATGCAATGAAAAAAGAAATTGAATTAGACTACTTAACTATTTCAATCTACTAATCTATTCTATGTAGATTCAAAGATAATATAATAGAAAGAATCTAAAGTGTCGTAGAAAAAACTATATGTAGTTCTTTCTACCACACTTTAAGATTCCAACCAGATCCTTTCATTTAAGACTTGGATTTTTTTTATTTAATCCCTTTTTAATTTCTTCAATGATTAATTGGAATTCCAATTAATTATTTTGGCTGACTGTTTTTACATAAATAATAAGTAAAAAAGAAGTAGGAACTAGAATGAACAGTGCAGTAGCAATAAATGCGAGAATATTGACTTCCATAACCTCTTTATTTTTTATTTTCACAATAACTCGGGATGTAATCCCATGGAGAGGAAAAAGGGGTATCTTGTAAATTCAAGGGTAGGGCTTGCATTCTGATAATACTGAATCAATTCAATATTATGAATATCGGATCTATCAAATCAATTCATGGATGAGAGTTATATTTCACGGATGAGAGTTATATAGTATAACATAGGAAGATCCTCTATCCACACTAAGACCAAAATGGGTTTTTTGATTGGATTAGGAATTCCCTCTTTTTTAATCCTTTTCTACTTTTTCTTTTCTATATCTCTAACCCACGAGCTTTCTTAATCTTATACTTTCTTAATCTTATACAATTTCCCTTCCTTTTTCTTATAGTTATACATACAATTATGTATGTATTATATGACCAACTTTCACTTTCTATGGGTCACATAGACATCCAAATAAGCAGTAGAAGTGAGATGGGGAAAAGAGGTCTGAAATAAAAAGGGAATACGATTTATGTATGGATTCCGGTAAAATACCGGTACTCTATTCCATAAGAGTGGAATAGGAAATTAAGATGAGGATGGTATCATCATAAAGAAAGATAGAGTAATATAATATCCTAAATTCTACTAATCCACATATCGTATGTGTGTCTTTCTTTATCGATTGGGAGTAGTGAAAAAAAAATTCCTATATGCCCTCCCTCCCTCTTTAATGAGAGATGCAAAATAAAAAAGTGAAGTAAGGGTGCCCTGTGGGTATTTGATCTTGCTCCCTGCCCCTTTTTTTCATGGAAAAAGGAAATATCAATTTCTCCATTCATTGAACCCTAGTTCGGGACTGACGGGGCTCGAACCCGCAGCTTCCGCCTTGACAGGGCGGTGCTCTGACCAATTGAACTACAATCCCCGCGGGGTGTATGGCATACCCATTCTTAAATAGAACCATAAGAAGATTCGATTCGTCTTTCGTACTCTAAGAAATAGACGAATCATATACTACATACCCACATATTATATTATACGTGGGTATAGTGAGAGTGACATAACTAGTATGTCGTGATTTTTTATCACTAAAAATGGATAATAATCCAGCCTTCAATAAGAAAAACTCTTTTGTTTGTAAGAAAGGAATGAGAGAGATATGGATTAGAAAAAAAAATTTCCCTTTTTTCTTTATCTTTTATTTCTATAGATCAGACATTTTATTTTATGGAAGAAAAACAAAAGGATTTAGTTCATACTCACGAAGCCCTAGATTTTTGGTTTGGGCCGAGCTGGATTTGAACCAGCGTAGACATTGTCAACGAATTTACAGTCCGTCCCCATTAACCACTCGGGCATCGACCCAGGAAGAATTTATTCTAGGGTTTTTGCTAATCTATGATTAACCTCCTTTCATAATACTCCCTACCCCCAGGGGAAGTCGAATCCCCGCTGCCTCCTTGAAAGAGAGATGTCCTGAACCACTAGACGATAGGGGCATCACTAGACGATAGGGCCATATACAACCGCTCGTGATTATACTATAATCATAGTATGAGCAGTTTTTTGGAATTGTCAATATACTCGAAAAGTATAAATAGATCCAAAGCAAAGAGTTTTTCCAACTTTTCTGTTATGTTTTCATCTAGGATTTTTTTTAGTTGATCGTTATAGATTAATTCTCCGTGCTTCATTTAGTGTTCATACCAAAAATGCATCCATCCCGCACTAAGTCATAAAATTCTCTAAAAATATAGAGAAAGTTTCAAAAACAAAGAAAAAAAGTGAATCAATTTAGTAGAAAAGTACTCTATCAGATTCGAACCAACGACTTACGTCTTAGCACGAGATTACTCTACCACTAATTTAAAAAGCCCTTTATCGGATTTGAACCGATGACTTATGCCTTACCATGGCATTACTCTACCACTGAGTTAAAAGGGCTTTTTATTTAATTCAAAAATTAGCCACTTGGATTTCCCATTATGGGTCTACTGCATAATGTACATATTATATATATAATATATAGAGATAGAGAGAGAGACATTATGTAGAGATTGTATATGTATATATCGATATCTTGAGAGCTCAAAATAAAATTAATAAAAAAAAACATACCCTACATAACATATCCAACTCTTCTTGGTTCAGGGTTTTCCGTTTCCGAAGACTAGTAAAATAGGCGGATTCTGGAACCCCAAGGATTCAACGGTATATGGATATGGAAAATATAAGATTTCCGATCCTAGCGGGAAAAGGCGGGGAACAGATACCCAATAGGATATAGGATCCTTGGGAGGAACTTTTGGTAATGGCCTTGATCCTCTATGCTATTTTTTATGTGTTCTTAGTTCTATTGAACTTTTTGCATTCTTTTAAACAAGAATCTAATAAACTAGAATTGAGTCAGTGGAAAAAAGGAGAGAGAGGAAAGTGTTAAATGGAGAGAGTCGACTAATCAGAGACTTTTAGGATCTTCTTTACATCAGGTAAATCTGTCGGCCCTGTCCGTTTTTTTCTTTAAGTTACGACTCTTTGCTGCTTACTTCTATCAAGCCATAGGGAAAGTCTATGATGAATTTGGAAAACTCATCTCACTCTTACTCTATGGCTCGGACTTAATGGGGGAAGAAAACATCTTCCATAATTTCTTTTTTGTTCAATTCTGGACAAAAAAGAAAAGGAAAAAAGGAATTTATAGGGACAGTGTTACCCCCTATATCCCCTAGTTTATATTGTAGGAATAATAAAACAATTTAGCAGTCTGACACACTTACGTCCTTGCAAAGTAAATAATTATTATTGTAGTCGTAACCGTAGAATAGGATCCTAATCAAAATAAATACATTTGGTTCAGGCGCTATTAGCATGGTAAGAAAAGATTTTTTTTACAGACCAGAGGGGCTATCTAAATCCTAAAGTAAAGGCGAGCGATCGAAGTAGAAGTACCAACGGCTCAGTGTCATGAACCTTCTCCATCTGATTCAATAAGGGGGAATTAGCCTTCTTGTCAAATGGCTATCCTTGACAAAGGGTACCATTTATACCATAATCTACAATGTAGCGGGTATAGTTTAGTGGTAAAAGTGTGATTCGTTCTATTAATAACTGAATTTGAAATGATATACTTAAGGCATCCTTAAGTTTTTTATTTTTATATTCCGATGAAAACTTTAGTTCTTATAAAGGATTAAATCCTTTTCCTCTCAATAGCATATTGAGGAAGAATATACATTCTGGCGATTTGTATCCAAAGACTAATTTAAATTGCATCCAAAATAAAAATAGGATTATGAGTACAGAGTCGCGAAGCATAATTTTGCATTGGATTAAGTATTCCAATTTTGAAAATATGAGTAAAGGATCTATGGATGAAGATACAAAAAAGTTGATTTCCAATCGTAACTAAATCTTCTTAAAATAAGGAATAAGGAAGCCAAATAGCTAAAAAACGATAGTTTTGGTTTACTAGAACCATCCGCATATTGTTTCAGCTCGGTGGAAACCCAATTCTTTTCCTCAGGATCTCTTGAATGAAATTAGGGAACGAAGTAAGTAGATTAGATGAATTTAGATAGAATTTCTATCTCCTACTCTATAAGGATCATCTAGAAAGCGGAGAGCTTTGGTTCCATTCAAATAGAAAAGCTGACATAGATGTTAAGTGGTGAGAATATCCATAAAGGAGCCGAATGAAATCAAAATTTCATGTTCGGTTTTGAATTAGAGACGTTAAAAATAATCAACCAACGTCGACTATAACCCCTAGCCTTCCAAGCTAACGATGCGGGTTCGATTCCCGCTACCCGCTCCATTCTGTATAAAAGGAGTATTCTATTTGTCTAGACATGTTAGAGGCTTGTATTCAAGCCTTTTTTGTCCACCAGTTTCTGGTACTCCAGAGCGGAGTAGAGCAGTTTGGTAGCTCACGAGGCTCATAACCTTGAGGTCACGGGTTCGATTCCCGTCTCCGCACTTAGCAGTCTGTATAAAAGGACTATTCTATTTCTCTAGATATGTATGGTAGAGGGGCGTATCCAACCCTTTTTTATTCATTAGTTCCCGGCCCTAGAGGGCAAAATTGAGCAGTTTGCGAAGTCACTTGCCTTCAAAAAAAGAAGGCGCAAGGCCTCTCCCTACCCTGCAGAAAATAAAAATGAAACGAAAGGGACAGTCTACCTCTCCCTTCCCTTTAAAAAAAGTTTGCCCGTTGTTTGTCTCAGTTAATACCCAATTTTTGGAGCTCTGTTGGCGAGTTCTATTTCTGCCTCTGGAGCGCCCTCTTTTTTTGAGTGGGATGCAAAGGAAGGGTAAGATAGTAAGGGATACGGCACTAGACTAACACCTAATTAATACTTAATTTAATATAAGTAGTTAAACAGTTAACTAGACTAAACTTTTTATCATAGTACTTTGATAAATTAAGCGGGCGAGCGGCGGGAATCGAACCCGTATCTTCTCCTTGGCAAGGAGATATTTTACCATTGAACTACGCTCGCTACGGTATATATTTTATAGCGTATATCCGCCTGGGTCGACCTTCTATGTCTGGGTCGACCGTTTCATTTCATTTTCTATTATATTAGAGTTTTCCTTTTTTTATTATCTGTCAATGAATATTCTAATGGGAATGGAATTTCATAATACTGAAAGAGAAGAGCTAGCAATTCGGAACGCAAATTGCGTTTTAATACGTCTCACTATTCTAATTTTTTAGAAGAAATGGCCTTTATTATTTCTTTTTTATGGGGTTAATAAATATTAACCAAATTTCATTTAAGAAATGAGAGAATTCAGAATAGCTACGAGAAAGACTAGTCCAATCCATAATGATGTACCGGAAAATACAACATTTTTATTATTTGACCAACCATCAGGAGAAGCAAATACAAGGGGTACACTAATTACTAAGACTGAGGAAGTCGCAATTAATGCAAAAACAGCTAATTGGAAAGCAATAGTCATATTTCTAATCCTCCAAGCTACCATCAAATAAAGTTGACTACATATTTGATCCCTCACTTAAACCAAAATTGTAAAAAAATACAAGAAGTAGGACGGGGTTTAATCATGAATCCATTGATTCTTCTCTTTAATTCAAATTTATTACTTAAACCGCTTTTTTATTTGGATATGGGGGTGAGAAGAGATTATTTACTCTTTATTTCACAAGCGGGTATAGCGGATCCTGTATCCGTGTATACAGTATACAGAGATATATCGAAAAGGAACTTGTATCTGATATCTTTCTAGAGGCTAATAAATCTTTTTATTTTTTATATGGCTATGTTCTATTTGTAGGAGTAAAATAAGGATTAGGCTGTGGAGAGATGGCTGAGTGGTTGATAGCTCCGGTCTTGAAAACCGGTATAGTTCTAGGAACTATCGAGGGTTCGAATCCCTCTCTCTCCTTTTGCTTATTGAATACGTTTGTTTCTTTCATTTTTATTTATTTTTTTTTTCTGTCCCTTATCTTTCTTTCATAAAAAGGAATGAATGGCTCGGCTAGATGGAATAACCGAGCCAGAACAGAAAAAAAGTAGAACAGGTATAAATAAGAAAATCTTAGTTAAGAGGGTTCATGTAAAGAACAGGTTCCAAATCACGATCGATTCCCTTTTCAAAACCTGCTGCAGCAGCTCGGGCTCTTCCTGCATGCCATAAATGGCCCACAAAAAAGAAGAATCCTAGAACAAAATGAGAAGTTGATAACCAACTTCTAGGAGAGACATAATTAACTGCATTGATCTCGGTAGCTACGCCACCCACGGAATTTAAAGAGCCTAAAGGAGCGTGGGTCATATATTCTGCTGAGCGTCGTTCTTGCCAAGGTTGTATGTCTTTTTTCAACCTACTCAAGTCCAAACCGTTGGGGCCCCTTAGAGGTTCTAACCATGGAGCACGAAGGTCCCAAAAACGCATAGTTTCCCCTCCAAAGATAACCTCCCCAGTTGGGGAACGCATTAGATATTTACCTAAACCTGTGGGTCCTTGAGCGGATCCCACATTAGCTCCAAGACGCTGGTCTCTAACTAGAAAAGTAAATGCTTGAGCTTGAGAAGCTTCTGGCCCGGTGGGTCCATAAAACTCACTCGGATAAGCTGTATTATTGAACCATACAAAACAACAAGCGATAAAACCAAAGACAGATAAAGCAGCTAAACTATAAGACAAGTAAGCTTCTCCAGACCATACAAATGCACGGCGAGCCCATGCGAAGGGTTTGGTTAAAATATGCCAAATTCCGCCAAATACACAAATAAAACCCAACCATACATGCCCACCAATTATATCTTCTAAATCATCTACACTAACAATCCACCCTTCTCCACCAAAAGGAGATTTTAGTAAATAACCAAATATAACACTGGGACTAAGGGTCAAATTGGTAATTTTTCTTACATCTCCCCCCCCAGGGGCCCAGGTATCATATACACCGCCAAAATAAAGAGCCTTGAGTACTAGAAGAAAAGCACCTAGACCTAACAAAATTAAGTGAATACCCAAAATTGTAGTCATTTTATTTCTATCTTTCCAGACATAACCAAAGAATGGAAAAGATTCCTCAAGAGTCTCGGGTCCCAGAAGCGCGTGATAAATGCCACCGAAGCCTAAGACTGCGGAGGAAATTAGGTGAAGTACGCCAGATACAAAGTACGGAAAAGTATCTAGAACTTCCCCCCCTGGCCCTACTCCCCAACCTAGAGTAGCTAAGTGTGGAAGTAAAATCAACCCTTGTTCATACATGGGCTTTTCTGGTACGAAATGGGCCACTTCAAATAGGTTCATTGCTCCGGCCCAGAATACGATTAATCCGGCATGAGCTACATGAGCTCCAAGCAGTTTACCGGACAAATTGATAAGTCTGGCATTCCCAGCCCACCAAGCAAAGCCGGTGGTTTCTTGGTCACGACCAGCTAAAACGAAAGTTCCATTAAAGAGCGTTTCCACGTGGTAGAACCTCCTCAGGGAATATAAGATTTTCATGAGGCTGATCCTGAGCTGCCATCCACGCACGAATACCCTCGTTTAAAAGAATATTTTTGGTGTAGAAAGTCTCAAATTCAGGATCTTCCGCTGCACGGATTTCCTGGGAAACAAAGTCATAGGCACGTAAGTTCAGAGCCAAGCCAACTACGCCAATAGCACTCATCCATAAACCGGTGACGGGTACAAATAGCATAAAGAAATGTAACCAACGTTTATTGGAAAAAGCAACACCAAAGATTTGGGACCAAAAGCGGTTAGCAGTGACCATTGAATAAGTTTCTTCAGCTTGAGTTGGGTTAAAAGCACGGAAGGTATTTGCACCATCACCGTCCTCAAATAGAGTGTTTTCTACGGTCGCTCCATGAATAGCGCATAGCAGAGCCGCACCTAATACTCCGGCAACTCCCATCATATGAAATGGGTTCAACGTCCAATTATGAAATCCTTGGAAGAAAAGGATGAATCGAAATATCGCTGCTACGCCAAAACTCGGCGCAAAGAACCAACCAGATTGCCCCAGTGGATAAATAAGGAATACAGAAACAAAAACAGCAATTGGACCAGAGAATGAGATTGCATTATAAGGCCGCAATTGAACAGACCGAGCAAGTTCAAATTGGCGTAACATGAAACCTATTAGTGCAAAAGCCCCGTGGAGAGCTACAAAAGTCCATAGACCGCCTAATTGACACCAACGAGTAAAATCTCCTTGTGCTTCGGGCCCCCATAGTAGCAACAAAGAGTGTGCTAAACTATTGGCAGGGGTAGAAACTGCTGCGGTTAAGAAATTACAACCTTCCAAATAGGAACTAGCCAATCCATGGGTATACCAAGAAGTTACAAAAGTTGTCCCTGTAAACCAACCCCCTAAAGCGAAATAAGCACAAGGAAAGAGCAATAGGCCAGACCATCCTACAAAAACGAAACGGTCCCTTCGTAACCAGTCATCCATAGTATCAAATAGATCATTTTCTTCTTTAGGAATTCTACCAAGGGCTATAGTCATAGTGATCCTCCTATTCAATTACTTCAACCATTTCCGAGCACCTCATATCACTTTCCAAGGCATATGATAGTTTTATTATCTGTGGACGATTTCTTTCTCGTTCAATGCCCTTTTTCAATGGTCTCGAAGAGAGAAATTTCCCATTTTTATCTATGGAGTCACAGTCACAACCGAGGTCGTGGTAAATCCATGAATTTGATTCGATTTGTTTTTCTTATACTATTTATTTGTTTTTCTTATACTATAGAAATAGAAATAAATTGTTTTTCTTATACTATAGAAAGAAATAAACCTTTGAATTCAGCATTATTCCAAGACTCCTATTTCAAAGTCTATCTTTTAAGGGAAAAATGCAAATAAAAGTAACCCTTCTTTTCCCATTCCCTCTCTATTGCATGGGTGGAAGAACTAAAATAATAGAGGATTCTGAAAAAAAAAAATGGACCTTCGAAATCCAATTTTATGTGTAGCGCAAAGGAGTTGCGATTTCTTCTTATTCCTATAGAACATCTAGTAACAAGAATATGAAATCGTAAATAGCGAAAAATTCTTGTCTTGCGCGGTCTAAGTCTAAGGAAATAAAAAAAATTCGCTTATACAATTTCATCTACATCGAATTTATATATCAGAATAGCGGATAGAGGCATCATTAAAGGAGTCAGGTCTACTTACTTTATGCTTCTTTCCAATTTTATGGTGGATTTGATAAGAACCCTTTTTGCTTTCTTGATAAATAATCGACAAAAAAAGCGTTTTTTTTATATAACCTGCTTGTTTTATTATAATTATAACAAGTCCTATATGGAAATGCCCGCTAAAGAGAAAATCTATTTGATTGTCTCTCGGCCAATATCGATTTTTAGAAAGAAAAAACAAGAATTTTCTTCTTTTTTTATTAACATTAAGAAAAAAGAATATAATTAAAATGGAATTGGCAATATAATTTTTATAGACTTTTGAAAGAAAAAAAAGGGGTTTTTTGCAACCGTTATTTCTTATTTCTTGCCTATATCATATCACGGAAACCTTTCGCTTTGGAACGTGGAGAGATGGCTGAGTGGACTAAAGCGGCGGATTGCTAATCCGTTGTACAATTTTTTTGTACCGAGGGTTCGAATCCCTCTCTTTCCGCTCCCTTGGATCATTTGGGACTTTCGAATTGGAAAGAATTCTGACCCCCGGATTTTCTCATAGATAAATGTACGAAACAAATCCAATAAGAAAAAAAAAAACTGAATTTTTACTCCTCGCGTCCAGGATTCCGTCCTGGGTCATTAGATAAGAATCCAAAGATAAAGAGTGAAACAAAGAATATCACTACTGTATAAACAAAAAGTTTGAGAGTAAGCATTACATAATCTCCAAGATTTTTTTTTAAGGAATAGATTACCAGTTTTTCCTTACCACACGGATCCACTAGGATGGTTTTTTTTTATACCTAAAAATGCAAAAAAGAATTCTTGAAAAAAATTGCAAGAATTCTTTTATAATAAGCACTCTTATCAATAGCAAAAATAGGGTTAGGTGGTTAGGTATTGTGTAGGTACCTTTAGGTACCTGCTCAACCTAGGTGCAGGGGAGTAGAAAGGCTGATCCAAATTTATTGCTGTAGCTACCCATTCAATGTAGAAGAATTTAAATTTTAGAATCGAAGGTTCATAATATAAAAATATAAAACTTCTCGGCTTTTACCCATTTTAAAATTTTTTTGGAATGAACACATCATTCAATTTGGCATACAGAGTACTAAAGATTTCATCGAAAACTTACAGCAGCTTGCCAAACAAAGGCTAATAGAAAAAAGAATAGAGGTATAACAGGCATAATATCCACGATTGGATTGAAAATAGCATAAGCTTCGGGTAATTTGGCAAAGAAAAAACTAGTAGGATAAAGAACAGAATTAAAACAGATACAGGTTAAACTAAGTATATTAGGCATAACAAGCATTTCATTCTTGTAGAGTAAATAATTGGATTTTTCTTGAGTTATTTTTTTAAGGGAAAGAAGGAAAAGGCAGATTCAAAATCTTTTTTCTTCGGACTTTCCCAAACACAAAATACCTCCTTGTATTCGCACTCTCAAATGAGAGTGGAATAAATTCGACTTTCATATAATATCTTAATAGAATTCCATGTAATGATCAATGCATTTTTTTGATTCTATATTATCCGCATGTGTAGAATACTAGCAAGAGAATATCCCTCCTTTTTTATGTAATTGAAATGGTATTGACGAATAACAAATAAACATACTAGTGTTTATTAGTGTCGCATAAAACCCGAAATGGGGCGTGGCCAAGTGGTAAGGCAGCGGGTTTTGGTCCCGTTACTCGGAGGTTCGAATCCTTCCGTCCCAGATTGTTTCTGATGAAACAAACGGTGAATATCATATAGTATTCCGTACGAGACAAAAGTTTATTAAAGAGAATAATGATATCTTATTCTTTCTCAGAAAACATAATAAAGTCTTAAGTCCAGTCAAATTGACTATCTTTATTTTCATGAAAAAATGGGATCTATCAAGCACATTCAGGATATGCCTCTACTATAAAATCACTTAGTCATATTTTTTTCTTCCTTTTGGTATTCGAGTTGAAGAAGTACGAGAATTCTATAACTACCAAAAACTTTCAATCTTTTCATTGGAATAGTTTATTTAGTTATTATAGTTAATTGTTTTTGGTACTGAAAAAATATATTACTACTAGAATTCTAATTCTAGTAATTAAATTAATTAAACTTTTTTGGAGGTTGATAGTTTATTTATTGAGGAAGAGTCAATCCTTCTTTTCTCACTTCAAGATTGATCATCTCGAGCCATCCGTTGAGGGTGGAAATTTAAGAATAAATAAGTTTTAAGCAAACTTGTTTAGTCGTCTTTTTCAAACTATGTTTCATTCATATGATAGAATTTTAATATGGGTTTAAATAAATTGGATCTTGGCGGAGGCTTCCCGGATAAATACTTACTTTCTTTTATCCATATTGCTCCATAGATAGCAAGTTTTAATTAGTATAAAAAAACTAAACCAATGACTATTCATGATTCCATCCATATTGGATCAATTCTCTATACCACTTTGCAATGAAAAGAGGAATGTTTGTTATGGTAAAACTTCGTTTAAAACGATGTGGTAGAAAGCAACGTGCGACTTGAAGGACATGATCGATTGTGGATTTTGCTATCCATCATTTTCCATAGTAATGAAAATGCTCTTGGCTCGACATAGCCTGTTCTATTCGTTCCGAACCAAATTTGCGCTGGGTTTAAGTAACATAGTACACGATGGAGCTCGAGAGGACAGAATTTTTTTTATCAAGGGAAAGAATCTAGGGTTAGTGAAAACTAATAAATTAGGCCAACTTTGTCAGTCTATCCTTAATATAGAAATAAATCGAAAGGTTAAAATAAGAAGAAAGTCCAATAAAAGTATATCAGAATCAATCCCTCTTATTAGATTTCTATAGAAGAGATAAATGCTTTATCGAAGGAAATAAGAAAAAAGGGTATGTTGCTACTCTTTTGAAAGAAAAAAATAGGAATTCCCGAAGTAATGTCTAAACCCAAGGATTTCACAAATCAAAGATAAAGGATTCCAGAACAAGTAAACACAATTTTCAATTGTCTCAACAACAGAGTTGGATTAGAATAAGGAATAAAAGTCAATTCGTTCGAAATGAGACAAAGAAAAGAGTTTAAAGACGACTCAAAAATTTTGGAAGGATTTTGCCTTCGAAGTTTGTCAGGCAAAATTAGCCCACTTGAGTCATGAGTATAAATGAAATTTGTTTTTTCTGTAAGGAAATTAATGCACGTCATAGTCTAATTTCTATTATTATCGACAGAAATTCGAATCATTTTCTCGAGCCGTATGAGGAGAAAACCTCATATACGTTTCTAGGGGGGGGCGTTGTTTATCTACATCTATCCCAATAAGCTGTCTATCGAATCGTTGCAATTGATGTTCGATCTCGAAGAGAAGGAAGAGATCTTCAAAAAGTAGGTTTTTATGATCCGATAAAGAATCAAACTTGTTTAAATGTTCCAGCTATTCTCTATTTCCTTGAAAAGGGTGCTCAACCAACAAGAACTGTTTATGATATTTTAAGGAAGGCAGAATTCTTTAAAGAAAAAGAAAGAACTTTGAGTTAATTGAAGAACTAAATGAATCAAAAAATAGGATAGGAGAAGATTATTAGTATTCCTAGTTGTCTAATTATTTAGACACAATTTACCTCTTTTTTAATCCTATTTGGATTTATATTATATCGTGCCAATCCAACATAAGCCCCTATTTTATTTACTTTTTCTATCTAATTTGTTTTCTTACCATTGTATTTCCATTGACAAAGGTCTATTGAACAAATAGAATTTGTAGATAGATGGGTCTCTTTATCCTCACTCCATATTCAATTTTTCCGCCTACACTTCGCTCAAATGATAAGGGTGTTCCTCTTGCATGTATTCTCATACAATATAATATATATTTTTTATAATATATATTTTTTGTTAATAAAAATCGCTAAAAATAAGGAGAATTTGGCCATCGTGATTAGGGTCGCTCTTTTTTTAACTTTACTTTAGTGGAATTTCACCGGACCTGTTCGTTTTGGCATTTGAGTGTTTTTCATGGTCGATAAAAAAAATCTTTTGATGTCTTGCTAGTTCAATGTTTTGACAGAAGCGCGCGGTGTAATTCCATTGATTTTTGGATTTCGATCGTATCTAAGATCCTTTTTTTATCTGGGTTGCTAACTCAATGGTAGAGTACTCGGCTTTTAAGTGCGACTATGATCTTTTACACATTTGGATGAAACAACAAATTCGTCCAGACTCTTGGTAGAGTCTAGAAGACCACGACTGATCCTCAAAGGTAATGAATGGAAAAAATAGCATGTCGTAATAAAATCAATCTTTTTTGAATGGAATCCAAAATTACGATTTTCTGGGTCTAATGAATAAATGGATAGAGCCTGGCTCCAATTCTGGTAAAATAAAAAGCAACGAGCTGAACTTCCTAATTGGAATGATTCCCCGCTCTAATTAGACGTTAAAAATAGATTAGTGCCGGATGCGGGGAAAGGTTGGGTTTTCCTATGAGTGGACCCTTTATTTTTTCTTTTTTTTTTTAGAAATCCTAATTATTCTTGATTATGGATTGAATAAGGGATGTTATGGATTGAATGTGTAAAAGAAGCAGTATATTGATAAAGAGGCTGTATTCCAAAGTCAAAAGAGCGATTGGCCTGCAAAAATAAAAAACTTGTTCTGTTCTTTTTTTTTAATTAGAACAAACATAAACTAATTGGGTAGAAAAGGAGCAGAAAAAGATCTGTGGATTAGACTCCCTTTCTTTCCAGGGTTTGTATTAAAAATGCAACACCCTGTTCTGACCATATTGCACTATGTATCATCATTCGATAAACCGAGAAATGCTTCTTCTCTCTGATTCAAGTAGAAATACAAATGGAAAAATTCGAAGGGTATTCAGAAAAACATAAATCTCGTCAACAATACTTTGTCTACCCACTTCTCTTTCAGGAATATATTTATGCATTTGCCCACCATTATGGATTAAATGGTTCTGAACCTGTGGAAATAGTTGTTAGTTGTAATAACAAGAAATTTAGTTCACTACTTGTGAAACGTTTAATTATTCGAATGTATCAGCAGAATTTTTTGGATAACTCGGTTAATCATCCTAACCAAGATCGATTATTGGATTACAAAAATTATTTTTATTCTGAGTTTTATTCTCAGATTCTATCTGAAGGGTTTGCGATCGTTGTGGAAATCCCATTCTCGCTACGGGAATTTTTTTGTCTGAAAGAAAAAGAAATACCAAAGTTTCAGAATTTACGCTCTATTCATTCAATATTTCCCTTTTTAGAAGACAAATTTTTGCATTTGGATTATCTATCACATATAGAAATACCCTATCCTATCCATTTGGAAATCCTGGTTCAACTCCTTCAATACCGTATCCAAGATGTTCCATCTTTGCATTTATTGCGATTCTTTCTCAACTATTATTCGAATTGGAATAGTTTTATTACTTCAATGAAATCCATTTTTTTTTTTCAAAAAGAAAATAAAAGACTATTTCAATTCCTATATAACTCTTATGTATCAGAATATGAATTTTTTTTGTTGTTTCTTCGTAAACAATCTTCTTGCTTACCATTAGCATCTTCTGGAACTTTTCTGGAACGAATCCACTTTTCTAGGAAGATGGAACATTTTGGGATAATGTACCCTGGTTTTTCTCGGAAAACCCTATGGTTCTTTATGGATCCTCTTATGCATTATGTTCGATATCAAGGAAAGGCAATTCTTGCATCAAAAGGCACTTTTTTTTTGAAGAAGAAATGGAAATGCTACCTTATCAATTTCTGGCAATATTATTTCTGTTTTTGGACTCAGCCGCGAAGAATCCATATAAACCAATTAGCAAACTCTTGCTTCGATTTTATGGGGTACCTTTCAAGTGTACAAAAAAGTTCTTTGTTAGTAAGGAATCAAATGCTGGAGAATTCATTTCTAATAGATACTCGAATGAAAAAATTCGATACCATAGTCCCCGCTACTCTCCTCATAGGATACTTATCAAAAGCTCAATTTTGTACTGGATCGGGGCATCCTATTAGTAAACCCATTTGGACAGATTTATCAGATTGGGATATTCTTGATCGATTTGGTCGGATATGTAGAAATCTTTTTCATTATCATAGTGGATCTTCGAAAAAACGGACTTTGTATCGACTAAAGTATATACTTCGACTTTCATGTGCTAGAACTTTAGCTCGTAAACATAAAAGCACGGTACGAACTTTTATGCAACGATTGGGTTCGGCATTTTTAGAAGAATTTTTTATGGAAGAAGAGCAAGTTTTTTCTTTGATGTTCACCAAAACAACTCTTTTTTCTTTCTGTGGATCACACACTGAGCGTATTTGGTATTTGGATATTATACGTATCAATGACCTGGTCAACCCTCTTAATTAATCATTAGACGAAATTAAGAAACAGGAAAGGGTTGATAAATGATCAAGAAAAAACTTTTCTATTTTTCATTCTGAAATGTTCTTTTTATTATAATAAAGAGTAGGTGAATCAACTTACTAATTAAAAAAATTAGTAGAACTTCCTCTTTGGAATAGAAATTGGCTATTTCTACATAGGGAAAGTCGTGTGCAATGAAAAATGCAAGCACGATTTGGGGAGGGATTTTTCTCTATTGTAACAAGGAAGAATTATCTACTCCATCCGACTAGTTCCGGGTTCGAGTCCCGGGCAACCCATATAGAAAAGACCCATCAAAGTTTTTCACTTTGACTCACTTCATTTACAAATACAAAATTATTGGTTTGGTTAATTTAGTTATATGGATAGCTAATCTTTGGGCTGACTTGGTTGACATTGGTATATAGTCTATGTTATACTGTTAAATAACAAGCCTTCTATTATCTATATTCTAGTTAATACGTGTGCTTGGGAGTCCTTGCAATTTGAATAAACCAAGATCTTACCATGACTGCAATTTTAGAGAGACGCGAAAGTACAAGCCTGTGGGGTCGCTTCTGCAACTGGATAACTAGCACTGAAAATCGTCTTTACATCGGATGGTTCGGTGTTTTGATGATCCCTACCTTATTGACCGCAACTTCTGTATTTATTATCGCCTTCATCGCTGCCCCTCCAGTAGATATTGATGGTATTCGTGAGCCTGTTTCTGGTTCTTTACTTTATGGAAACAATATTATCTCTGGTGCTATTATCCCTACTTCTGCGGCGATCGGATTGCACTTTTACCCAATTTGGGAAGCTGCATCTGTTGATGAGTGGTTATACAATGGTGGTCCTTATGAGCTAATTGTTCTACACTTCTTACTTGGTGTAGCTTGTTATATGGGTCGTGAGTGGGAACTTAGTTTCCGTCTGGGTATGCGTCCTTGGATTGCTGTTGCATATTCAGCTCCTGTTGCAGCTGCTACTGCTGTTTTCTTGATTTACCCTATTGGTCAAGGAAGCTTTTCTGATGGTATGCCTTTAGGAATCTCTGGTACTTTCAACTTTATGATTGTATTCCAGGCAGAGCACAACATCCTTATGCATCCATTCCACATGTTAGGTGTAGCTGGTGTATTCGGCGGTTCCCTATTCAGTGCTATGCATGGTTCCTTGGTAACCTCTAGTTTGATCAGGGAAACTACTGAAAATGAATCCGCTAATGAGGGTTACAAATTTGGTCAAGAGGAAGAAACTTATAATATTGTGGCTGCTCATGGTTATTTTGGCCGATTAATCTTCCAATATGCTAGTTTCAACAACTCTCGTTCTTTACACTTCTTCTTGGCTGCTTGGCCTGTAGTAGGAATCTGGTTCACTGCTTTAGGTATTAGTACTATGGCTTTCAACCTAAATGGTTTCAATTTCAACCAATCTGTAGTTGATAGTCAAGGTCGCGTTATTAATACTTGGGCTGATATCATCAACCGTGCTAACCTTGGTATGGAAGTAATGCACGAACGTAATGCTCACAACTTCCCTCTAGACTTAGCTGCTGTTGAAGTTCCATCTATTAATGGATAAGGTTTTTCTGCTAACATATAAGAATTTTTGAAGACAGAAATACCCAATATCTTGTTCTAGCAAGATATTGGGTATTTCTGTCTTTATTTTGAATCTTTTTTTCTTCTTAATCTTTCTATTCAGAATTCAGTTAACGACGAGATTTAGTATCCTTTCTTGCATTTTCATAACTCGTGAAATGCCGAGTAGGCACGAATTCCCCCAATTTGCGACCTACCATAGGATTTGTTATGTAAATAGGTATATGTTCCTTTCCATTATGAATCGCGATTGTATGGCCAACCATTGTGGGTAGAATGCTAGATGCCCGGGACCACGTTACTATTGTTTCTTTCTCCTCCTTCATATTGACCTTTTCTATCTTTGCCAATAAATGATGAGCTACAAAAGGATTCGTTTTTTTTCGTGTCACAGCTGATTACTCCTTTTTTCCTTTTTAAAGAGTGGCATTCTATGTCCAATATCTCGATCGAAGTACGGAGGTCAGAATAAATAGAATAATGATCAATGGAAAAAAGAAAAAAATCCTTTAGCTGGATAAGGGGCGGATGTAGCCAAGTGGATCAAGGCAGTGGATTGTGAATCCACCATGCGCGGGTTCAATTCCCGTCGTTCGCCCATCGCATTATTGCAAATTCCAAAAATGCAATTTTCCATATTCCTAGTTACGTATTTACTTACGGCGACGAAGAATAAAACTATCGCTATATTTTTTCCTTTTCCTAGTTCTTCTTCCAAGCGCAGGATAACCCCAAGGGGTTGTGGGTTTTTTTCTACCAATGGGAGCTTTCCCTTCACCGCCCCCATGGGGGTGGTCCACAGGGTTCATAACTACCCCTCTTACTACGGGGCGTTTACCTAGCCAACACTTAGATCCGGCTCTACCCAAACTTTTTTGGTTCACCCCAACATTACCCACTTGTCCGACTGTTGCTAAGCAGTTTTGGGATACTAAACGGACCTCCCCAGATGGTAATCTTAAAGTGGCCGATTTACCCTCTTTTGCAATGAGTTTCGCTACAGCACCTGCTGCTCTAGCTAATTGCCCACCCCTTCCACGTGTGATTTCTATGTTATGCATGGCCGTGCCTAAGGGCATATCGGTTGAAGTAGATTCTTCTTTTCTCTCAAAAAACCCCTTCCCAAACTGTACAAGCTTCTTCCAAAGCATACGGCTTTCTAGATGTATATGACGATCTCTAGACAGATGGATCTTATATGAATCATATGATGAAGTACCACATGAGTGGATATATAGGAAAGGAATCCAAATCTGCCGAATCGCTCATGTTATGATCTTCTACATCCTAGGTCTCTGCGTTCCGTCATCTGGCTTATGTTCTTCATGTAGCATTCAGATCGAATGACTCTATGAAATTACGTCGATACTTCCACATATTATGGGTAACGTAGGAGACATCCCTATTTTCCCCCGGGGGTCTTAATTACCACTGCTTAGCTTTCAATTTGCCTCTGACCATCAAATTAAATGTGAATAACCCGTCCTCCTCTCTTTGAAACAAGGGGCGCTTCCGGTTCTGTGCGTGCTTCAAACAATTTTGTCTTCTCCATATTACCATATCTCTAGAGCCAATAATTTTCTATGAGGAACTACTGAACTCAATCACTTGCTGCCGTTACTCAACAGTTTTCTGTTGAGGTCTATCCCGTAGAGGTAGTCAAATTGGATCAGTGATCGATTTCTAGGTTTCGTCGTAAACCTAATTGGTTACTTCCAATTACGTAAATCAATAGTTCAAACCGCACTCAAAGGTAGGGCATTTCCCATTGATATAGGAACTTTTGTACCAGAAACAATAGTATCTCCAATTATAGCCCCTCTGGGATGTAAAATATATCTCTTCTCACCATCCCCATAGTGTATGAGACAAATGTATGCATTTCGATTAGGGTCGTATTCTATGGTTACGATTCTACCAGATATGTCTTTTTGATTCCGTCGAAAATCTATTTTACGGTATAGGCGCTTATGACCTCCCCCTCTATGCCTTGCGGTAATGATTCCTCTGGAATTACGACCTTTACCACAACGGTGCCGTCCATGGATCAAATTATTTCGTGGATTGGATTTCACTTGCCTGTCTACGGTTCCCTTGCGTGTGCTCGGGATAGGTGTTTTGTATAAATGTTTCGCCGTATTATTAAGTATTCTCCTTTAGTTTTTTTCTCTATCTAGAAGTGGAATAGAATAACCCGGTTGAAGGGTAATGATCATACGTCTGTAATGCATTGTATGGCCCAGAATAGGTCCTATTCTTCTACCTTTTCCAGGTAGTCGATGGCTATTCACAGCTACCACCTTAACACCAAAGAAGAGTTCGACCCAATGCTTTATTTCTGTCTTAGTGAATCCCGATTCGACATTAAAAGTATATTGATTCTTTCCCAATAAACGAAGACTTTTTTCTGTAAATACTGCGTATTTGATTCCATCCATAAATCGACTTTCCCTCCTATGCTCTGAGTTCCAGTATCGATAAGAATTCGAGTTCTTATTGTTCTTATGTTATGGTATGAATATACCATACCAATTCGTTATGTATGGATGATGGATGAGATTCCATGGATAGAGAGCCAGTTCCAATAGACTTATGGAATGTTCCCGTTCGTGTGCATCCAGCAGGAATTGAACCCGCAAATTTACCAATTATGAGTTGGGCGCTTTAACCATTCAGCCATGGATGCTTAACAGGGATCATCGTACATCGTAAATAACCAATTTTCATATAGAAAGACATATCATAGAAAAATGAAATCGAAAATATTCCGAGATGGCAAATATTCGGAGATGACTATGAAAACACCTCTCTGGATCCTCGAATTGAAAGAGAGATTGAGAGGGATCAAGAATCCTAATTCTCGCTATTTGGAATGGATCCAATTCTATTGAGTCTGACTCATAGTGATCATTTCTCTTTAGCAAAGAATGACCTTGGTTATCAAAGGATTGAACAACCGGGATCCATTTACTTATGATACCTAGTTGGCATTGATAACAAGGATCTAATGAATTATGAGTTTAATAGATCCTCTTTAGCAGAAAGACGTATATTCCTTGCTCATTATCAGACAATCACTTATTCCCAAACCTCGTGTGGGACTAATCGTTTTCATTTACCATCTCATGGAAAACCCTTTTCGTTCCGCTTAGCCCTATCGGGTATTTTAGTGATAGGTTCTGTAGGAACTGGACGATCCTATTTGGTCAAATACCTAACGAAAAATTACGATTTTCCTTTCATTAAGGTACGAGGGCTTCTTATTCCACAAGAACGAAAGCACCTTTTCATTCTTTCATATACTAGGGGTTTTTACTTGGAAAAGACAATGTTCCATACTAAAGGATTCGGGTCCATAACCACGAGTTCCAGTGCACTAGATCTTGTAGCACTTAGCAACGAAGCCCTATCCATTAGTATTCCACATAAGAAATCCATTCTAGAAAAAAATACAATTAGATTAGCTCTTCATAGACAAACTTGGGGTTTGCGAGCCAAGGTAAGATCGGCTCGGGATCATGGGACCCTTTTCTATCAGATAGGAGGGGCTCTTGTACAAAATAGACTTACTAAGTAATAACCCCATAGAATCTATCTATATAAAGATAAAGAGGCAATCGTGTCAGGAAGCGGGTTTTTCTTTGGCCAAAAGGTACTTCGAACTTGGAACGAGCATGAAGAGATTAACGAGACTTCTTTCTCTTTTGAGTTTTTCTGGCGGACCTGCCGCGCAAGATCTTTGGTCTTCCCCTGGAACCGATGAAAAAAAGTGGATCGCTTCTTATGTACTCGCTCAGAATGATTCTTCTCTATCTATAGTTCATGGCCTATTAGAAGTAGAAGGTGCTCTGGTGCAATCCTTACCGACAGAAAAAGATTGCAGTCAGGTTGATAATAGTCGAGTGACATTACTTCGTCGGTCCGAACTAAGGAATCTGTTAGAAATGTTTTGAAATGGATATTGTTCTCTCTTTGATCAGGGATTGCTATATGAAAAGAAGTGGAGTTTGAAAAAGGGAACGGAATGCTCAAACCGGAACTGCTAGAGGAACGAATTTTCAATAGCATAACTTGGGCTCCTAGAATATGGCGCCCTTGGGACAATCTATTTGATTGCAGGGTTTTGTTCCGAAGCAAAGATATCCGCGGAGGCCGGTTCGTTCGTCCTATTCTGATATTCAGGACCAAGAGGTACTGGATTCTCTTTCGGATAGGCCCTGAAAGGAGAAGAAAGGCTGAAATGCCAACGGACCTCTGTCTATTCTCTAATTCACCCGATCCGATAGTACCCGTTTTTGGAACGTCCAGTGCCAAAGTCACTGAATGGGTAAGTCACCAATCCAATCCCTTTGACAAATCGGATGTCATATTAGATATCATATTCTATATATATAGAAATATCATAGATAGAATAGACATATAGAATTTTTGGTCGGCAAATTCGAAGGAATCATTGAGTGAAAAAGGAGCAAAGAATGACAAAAGACGAGACTCTACTAGTCTTCACTCTTGTGGTTTCCTCTTCCTCGGTTTCTGTTTTCTTATTCGGGATCTTGCTTTTCATGGTTCTCATCTCTGCAACTCGCGATTTTCGCGAGAGAACCAAATCCAAGTTGGTGAAGATCATGATTTGGGCTGGCACGGGGATCGTTTGATCGATTTCCTTGATTTGATCGCTACTTAATGGGCGTGCGCTCAAAGGATACAAACAGGGATTCGCAAACAAAAAGGGGAATTCGTAGTCACTTTTTCCTGTCGCGTAAAAAAAAAGTCTTTACGCGAGAGCAATAGAGGTTGGGATACATCTATCTCTTCTGAGCAACCTCTTTTGGATTCTTAAGACCACCCTTGCAGTAGGATACCATCTGCTTTGGGTTCTTTATTATCTCCTTCGAGGGATTTTTAGGATCGTTCAGGCTATATATATTTAGTCTATTTTGGC
>NW_028260368.1:2683477-2714476 GCF_056163025.1 Triticum urartu | reverse complement strand
GAACTGAGCTATAGCCCTTATCAGAGATATCTTAACATATAGATAATTTCTTGTCAAGATGAATATTTTCTAATGCCAGAGGATACCCCTTTGATCTGTATCTGTTTAGTATTTAGTTTAGTATTTAGTATATAACAGACCAATAACAGAGCGGTATTGCTTAGAAAAGGGATTCAATATATAATCGATCGAAGTAATGGGTCTTCCTTTGTGGTGATAAATTGCCTACTTAACTCAGTGGTTAGAGTATTGCTTTCATACGGCGGGAGTCATTGGTTCAAATCCAATAGTAGGTAAGTAGGTAGAAAAATTACTAGATAGCATTGGACTTACTTCGCTTCGCTATCTAATAACTTTTTCTACCCCTCTTCCCTTTTTCTTTGTATCAACTATAAACCACTGGATTGTCTTCAATTGGATGGGGGAATCCAATTGACAGCCTCGATTCGTATCCTAGCTCGTCTGAGAGCGAGCTTCGCTTCAACCAAATCTTTCGTACCCTCAGCTTTACTCAAGTTAGCTTCGGCTATTTCAAGTGCCTTTTGAGCTTCTTCCGGATCAATATCACTACCCAGTTCCGCATCATTTCCTAAAATGATGATCTCATTATTAACTATTCTCGCAAAACCGCTCCACAGAATCGCTGTTAACCATTGGTCGTTGAGGAGGCGTATTCTCAAAGGACCCATATCTACTGCTGTGTTAATGGGGGCGTGGTTTGGTAATACGCCAATTTGGCCACTATTAGTGGATAAAATGATTTCTTTCACTTCACAATCCCAAATAATTCGCTTAGGAGTCAGTACATAAAGATTTAATTTCATTTCTTCGATTTGTTCTCCTCTTCTAAGGTTATAGCTTTCGTGCTAGCTTCATCGATGTTACCCACCAAATAAAAAGCCTGTTCAGGTAGGCCGTCTAATTCTCCGGAAAGGATTAGTTGAAATCCCCTAATAGTTTCCGCAAGAGCAACATACTTTCCTGGAGAACCAGTAAAAACTTCTGCCACAAAGAACGGTTGTGATAAGAAACGCTCAATTTTTCTTGCTCTTGCTACAGTTAAACGATCCTCTTCCGATAATTCATCCAAGCCAAGAATTGCGATAATGTCCTGAAGTTCTTTGTAACGTTGTAAAGTTTCCTTAACTCTTTGCGCAGTTTCATAATGTTCGTTGCCAACGATCCGAGGCTGTAACATAGTCGAGGTTGAATCTAAAGGATCTACTGCTGGATAAATACCCTTGGAAGCTAATCCTCTGGAAAGTACGGTAGTAGCATCCAAATGTGCAAATGTTGTGGCAGGGGCAGGGTCGGTCAAATCGTCTGCAGGTACATAAACTGCTTGAATCGAAGTTATAGATCCCTTTTTAGTAGAAGCAATTCTTTCTTGCAAAGAACCCATTTCTGTACTAAGAGTAGGTTGATAACCCACTGCGGAGGGCATTCTCCCTAATAAAGCGGATACCTCTGATCCTGCTTGAACAAAACGAAAGATATTATCGATAAATAAAAGCACGTCTTGCTTATTAACATCTCGGAAATATTCCGCCATAGTTAGGGCAGTTAAACCAACTCTCATACGAGCTCCCGGTGGTTCATTCATTTGGCCATAGACTAGAGCTACCTTTGATTCCTCAATATTTTTTTCATTAATTACTCCGGATTCCTTCATTTCCATATAAAGATCATTTCCTTCACGAGTCCGTTCCCTACTCCACCGAATACGGATACGCCCCCATGAGCTTTAGCAATGTTATTGATTAATTCCATGATCAGTACTGTTTTACCTACTCCAGCCCCCCCAAATAGTCCTATTTTTCCTCCACGTCGATAAGGAGCTAAAAGATCGACGACCTTAATACCTGTTTCAAAGATGGATAATTTCGTATCTAACTCGATAAAGGCAGGCGCAGATCTATGAATAGGGAACGTTGCACTACTATCTACAGGACCCAAATTGTCAACAGGCTCCCCAAGAACGTTGAAAATTCGTCCGAGAGTAGCTCCACCGACCGGAACACTGAGAGGAGCTCCCGTGTCAATCACTTCCATTCCTCTCATCAACCCGTCCGTAGCACTCATAGCTACAGCTCTAACTCGATTATTTCCTAATAATTGTTGTACCTCACAAGTCACATTAATTTGCTTATCGGCAGTGTCTCTACTCTGGACTACCAAAGCGTTATAAATATAAGGTAACTTGCCTGGGGGAAAAGTGACATCCAGCACGGGTCCAATAATTTGATCGATACGACCTGTACTTTTTTCTTCAATTGTGGAAACCCCGGGAGGAGAAGTAGTAGGATTGGTTCTCATAATTATCACATAATTAAAAAAAAGGAATTTGTCGAAATTTTTCTTTTTTTATTGTTGAATAATGCCAAATCAAATCAAAAAAAATCCAAAAGTAAAAAGGAAATGAATTAGTTAATTCAATAAGAGAGAAAAGGGGACCAGGACTTGATTTCGTTGCCCAAGCGAATCCCATTCAATCGTTTACTCATGGAATGAGTCCATTGGAAAGTTCAATCAATCTTTTTTTTCATATACATTTTGCCTTTTGTGGAGGATCTGTGCCTACTCTACTTTCCTATCTAGGACTTCGATATACAAAATATATACTACTGTGAAGCATAGATTGCTGTCAACAAAGAATTTTATTAGTATTTAGTTAGGTATTTGCATTCAAAATAAGAAAAGAGAACTATTAAGAACTTGTAAAATAAGGATTAGGAATTAATTTGGGTTGCGCTATATCTATCAAAGAGTATACAATAATTATGGATTTGGTAAATCAAATCCATGGTTTAATAACGAACCGTGTTAACTTACCATAACAACAACTCAATTCCTATCGAATTCCTATATTGGAATTCCTATAGGATAGAACATACACAGGGTGTACGCATTATATATGAATGAAACATATTCATTAACCTAAGCATGCCCTCAATTTTCTTTAATGAGTTGATATTATATTAATTGAATATCCTTTTTGTTTTACGAGATTTTTGCTAAAGTTTCATTTACGCCTAATTAACATCGAGTAGACCCTGTTATTGTGAGAATTCTTAATTCAAGAGTTATAGGGAGGGACTTATGTCACCACAAACAGAAACTAAAGCAGGTGTTGGATTTCAAGCTGGTGTTAAAGATTATAAATTGACTTACTACACCCCAGAGTATGAAACTAAGGATACTGATATCTTGGCAGCATTCCGAGTAAGTCCTCAGCCTGGGGTTCCGCCCGAAGAAGCAGGGGCTGCAGTAGCTGCCGAATCTTCTACTGGTACATGGACAACTGTTTGGACTGATGGACTTACCAGTCTTGATCGTTACAAAGGACGATGCTATCACATCGAGCCTGTTGCTGGGGAAGACAACCAATGGATCTGTTATGTAGCTTATCCATTAGACCTATTTGAAGAGGGTTCCGTTACTAACATGTTTACTTCCATTGTAGGTAACGTATTTGGTTTCAAAGCCCTACGTGCTCTACGTTTGGAGGATCTACGAATTCCCCCTACTTATTCAAAAACTTTCCAAGGCCCGCCTCATGGTATCCAAGTTGAAAGAGATAAGTTGAACAAGTACGGTCGTCCTTTATTGGGATGTACTATTAAACCAAAATTGGGATTATCCGCAAAAAATTATGGTAGAGCGTGTTATGAGTGTCTACGTGGTGGACTTGATTTTACCAAAGATGATGAAAACGTAAACTCACAACCATTTATGCGCTGGAGAGACCGTTTTGTCTTTTGTGCCGAAGCTATTTATAAATCACAGGCCGAAACCGGTGAAATCAAGGGGCATTACTTGAATGCGACTGCGGGTACATGTGAAGAAATGATTAAGAGAGCTGTATTTGCAAGAGAATTAGGGGTTCCTATTGTAATGCATGACTACTTAACTGGGGGATTCACCGCAAATACTACTTTGGCTCATTATTGCCGCGACAATGGCCTACTTCTTCACATTCACCGTGCAATGCATGCAGTTATTGATAGACAGAAAAATCATGGTATGCATTTCCGTGTATTAGCTAAAGCATTGCGTATGTCTGGGGGAGATCATATCCACTCCGGTACAGTAGTAGGTAAGTTAGAAGGGGAACGCGAAATGACTTTAGGTTTTGTTGATTTATTGCGCGATGATTTTATTGAAAAAGATCGTGCTCGCGGTATCTTTTTCACTCAGGACTGGGTATCCATGCCAGGTGTTATACCGGTAGCTTCAGGTGGTATTCATGTTTGGCATATGCCAGCTCTGACCGAAATCTTTGGGGACGATTCTGTATTACAATTTGGTGGAGGAACTTTAGGACATCCTTGGGGAAATGCACCTGGTGCAGCAGCTAATCGAGTGGCTTTAGAAGCCTGTGTACAAGCTCGTAACGAAGGGCGCGATCTTGCTCGCGAAGGTAATGAAATTATCCGAGCAGCTTGCAAATGGAGTCCTGAACTAGCCGCAGCTTGTGAAGTATGGAAGGCGATCAAATTCGAGTTCGAGCCGGTAGATACTATTGATTAACTAGATAAAACTAAAGATAAAGAAGGTATAAATAAAAAAGAAACGAAATAAAAAGAGAAAAAAATCAGTTATGAAATGCAGTAATTCTTCTTTATTCTTCTAATTGATTGCAATTAAACTCGGCTCAATCTTTTTTAGAAAAAAAAGATTGAGCCGAATAAAAATAGATCATGATATGATCATGAGACTTGACAAATTGAGATTCGTCTATTCTATATATCTAGAATATATATATTAAGGTATAATACAATAAAGAAATACAAATAAAATAATAAAATAATAAAATATAGTATTATCATATGATAATGATAATGGAATCAAATACGCAGTATTTACAGAAAAAAGTCTTCGTTTATTGGGAAAGAATCAATATACTTTTAATGTCGAATCGGGATTCACTAAGACAGAAATAAAGCATTGGGTCGAACTCTTCTTTGGTGTTAAGGTGGTAGCTGTGAATAGCCATCGACTACCTGGAAAAGGTAGAAGAATAGGACCTATTCTGGGCCATACAATGCATTACAGACGTATGATCATTACCCTTCAACCGGGTTATTCTATTCCACTTCTAGATAGAGAAAAAAAACTAAAGGAGAATGAATGAAAAAAGACATAGTTTGGAAGTTAGACCTTTTTATAGGACTCTCTTTCAATTTCAAAAAAGAGGACGTTTGAAACTTTTAACAGGCGTAATCGTGAGTCAACAAGTGACTCGAACTGTGTGTAAAAAAAGAAGCATTTTTTTTTTTTCAAAATGCTAGAACTAGATAAGGAAGTTTTCTATAACCTTGAGAAAAAGGATAAAAAGGTAGTTTTTTTTTAGTTTATGACTCCGATCAAGAGCGAGAAATCCTTGATTTGGGATTGGACATAGAACCTGGACCCATCGTAGAGACGTTTAGTTCAAAAGAAAGGATCGTATCCTGATGGTAAGAATTATACTTTCGTGGAAATACAGCGCTATAGACTTCAATGCGGTAGAGTAGACGTTTTGTTTCTAATTTTTCTGGACCAAACCTCCGCTCCGACCCAACGATACAATGAATTTTTTCTGTTCATATTCATAAATAAAAAAGATTCGGAATCGCAATGCTACTATATGCGTCCAGAGGAGTATTTGGAATAATATTCTTCTATAATCCATTATTGCGGGGGGTCTTACTAACAGGGCTTCGCTGCACGGGACAGGTCTTCGTCGAAAAGCTAACTCCACCCGGCATTTTCATACCCTTTCTTTGGGTGGTATATCGCCTTTTAAAGTCTAAGAGGGTAGTAGGGGATCTATAGTAGGTAAGATAATTTGCCCTTTGATTTTGATTGAATATACTATTTTTCCGCCTTTACCACGCATTATTGTATGCGCTTCTAGAGAAGTATGTATGCAGGAAGTAAATTCTAACCGCTTTCTTTTGAATCCAATTTCAAATTAGATTAGAAAGATAGAAAGGCCATGAGGATGGGAAAATCAAAATAAAATCTTTTTAATTAGTTCTCCTTTTTTGGAATTTTCTTATTATCCTTTCATTTTTTTTACAGAATATTTTTCAAACTAAAAATAAAAAATACAATACAATAGTCAATATTCCTTATAATAGATATACTTAATTATATCATAAGAATCTTAAGATATTTTTCGACTAGATAGAAATAGTAAATTTGAATTGAGACACCTATTCCATGACGGATTTAAACTTACCTTCTATTTTCGTGCCTTTAGTAGGCTTAGTATTTCCGGCAATTGCAATGACTTCTTTATTTCTTTATGTGCAAAAAAATAAGATTGTCTAGTATTTTTTAGTGTAAGTAATATAATATGGTAGGGTATGTGGCTTTTTCTACACACACTTTCTACACACAAATGAAAAACGGTTATGGATGCGGATATAGGCTACGAGCATAAATGCATGAATATGCAGAGCCAGGTATAGCGAGTTTTATTTTATTTATTTTAATTGAATCAACGAATATTTTTTGAATAGAAAGTCAATGTATCTAACCTATTATTTCACAGGAGTACTAGTTGCTGAAGGCGATTTCAGAATCAAAAAAAGTAAAGTCAAAATTATTTAGCTTATTCTCTCAATTTCAATCGACCGCTGCTGGATTTAGTATATCTAATATGAATTGGCGATCAGAACACATATGGGTAGAACTTCTAAAAGGTTCTCGAAAAAGGGGTAATTTTTTCTGGGCCTGTATTCTTTTTCTAGGTTCACTAGGATTCTTATCGGTTGGGATTTCCAGTTATCTTGGTAAGAATATTATATCTATACTTCCATCTCAAGAAATTCTTTTTTTTCCGCAGGGGGTCGTGATGTCTTTCTACGGAATCGCAGGCCTATTCATTAGCTCCTACTTGTGGTGTACTATTTTGTGGAATGTAGGTAGTGGTTATGACCGATTCGATAGAAAAGAGGGAATAGTGTGCATTTTTCGTTGGGGATTCCCTGGAATAAAACGTCGCGTCTTCCTTCGATTCCTTATGCGGGATATCCAATCAATTAGAATTCAGGTTAAAGAGGGTCTTTATCCTCGTCGTATTCTTTATATGGAAATCCGGGGCCAGGGGATCATTCCCTTGACTCGTACTGATGATAAATTTTTTACTCCACGAGAAATTGAACAAAAAGCTGCCGAATTGGCCTATTTCTTGCGCGTACCAATTGAAGTATTTTGAGGTATCTTTTTTGAACTGAGTTGAATGAAGAAAAGAAGAATTGGAAGAAGAAAAGTTTTCTCAACACAGGGAGGAAGTCCCTTCTAAATTGGATTTGTTATTGTAAGGGGATTTTTAAGTATTTATCTAAAGGAAGGAACAAACGAGGATAAGAGAAATTTGCTTTTAATTTTTTTTTTATCCAAGTTAGATATATCGCATACTATTCTTCCTTTTTCATCCGAAAGGGCTTTTTTTTTATTCTATTTCACTATTTCATTCCATCTAGATCTAAGAAAGAACCCAATGCACTGAAATTCCACTAATAACTAATATACAAAAAAGAAGAATAGATACAGGGTATCAAACCTATAGAGTTTTTGCTTCAAAGAAATAGAAATATCATGAAATAGAAATATCATCATATAGAGTCAGGGAATGGAATAGAGTCAGCGAATGAAGCATATTCATTAACAACTCCATTTACAGATCAAAAATGAAAAAAAAGAAAGCATTGCCTTCTTTACTATATCTTGTATTTATCGTACTTTTGCCTTGGGGGGTCTCTTCCTCATTTAACAAATGTCTGGAACTTTGGATTAAGAATTGGTGGAATACCAGGCAATCCGAAACTCTCTTAACTGATATTCAAGAGAAAAGGATTCTAGAAAGATTCATAGAATTAGAAGAACTTTCTCTCTTGGACGAGATGATAAAAGGGAAACTAAAGACACATGTACAAAAACCTCCTACAGGAATACACAAGGAAATAATACAATGGGTCAAAATAAATAATGAGGATCATCTCCATACCATTTTGCATTTCTCGACAAATATAATCTGTTTGGCTATTCTAAGTGGTTCTTTTTTTCTGGGTAAAGAGGAACTTGTCATTTTGAATTCTTGGGTTCAGGAATTCTTCTATAATTTAAATGACTCAATAAAAGCTTTTTTTATTCTTTTAGTTACTGATTTTTTTGTTGGATTTCACTCCACCCGTGGTTGGGAACTAGTAATTCGTTGGGTCTACAACGATTTTGGATGGGCTCCTAACGAGCTTATTTTCACTATTTTTGTTTGTAGTTTTCCAGTAATTCTAGATACATGTTTGAAATTTTGGGTCTTTTTTTGTTTAAATCGTCTATCTCCTTCGCTTGTAGTCATTTATCATTCAATTAGTGAAGCATAAATTCATTTGATCTCCCGATATTAATATTAATCAAATTAGCAAGCATCTTTTTTTAGAAAGAAAGCCCTTTTCCATTTTAGCAAAATTCTTTCTATTTATACCTACTTTAAGGTATTCATCATTGCAGTACAACTGTTGCAGTAGAATGACAACAGATTCGTGTATAGGGAACTAGATTAGCTTAGCTACCTATCTAATTTATTGTAGAAATTCTGGGATCTGCGATTGGACATGGAAAATAGAAATACTTTTTCTTGGGTAAAGGAACAGATAACTCGATCGATTTCTGTATCGATCATGATATACGTAATAACTCGGACATCTATTTCAAATGCATATCCCATTTTTGCGCAGCAGGGTTATGAAAACCCACGAGAAGCAACTGGACGAATTGTATGTGCCAATTGCCATTTAGCTAGCAAGCCCGTCGATATTGAAGTTCCCCAAGCTGTGCTTCCCGATACTGTATTTGAAGCAGTTCTTCGAATTCCTTATGATATGCAATTGAAACAAGTTCTTGCTAATGGAAAAAAGGGAGGGTTGAATGTAGGTGCTGTTCTTATTTTGCCCGAGGGATTCGAATTAGCGCCGCCCGATCGTATTTCCCCTGAGTTAAAAGAAAAGATAGGAAATCTTGCTTTTCAGAGTTATCGTCCCGATAAAAAAAACATTCTTGTGATAGGCCCTGTTCCCGGTAAGAAATATAGTGAAATTGTCTTTCCCATTCTTTCCCCTGATCCTGCTACGAAGAAAGATGCTCATTTCTTAAAATATCCCATATATGTAGGGGGAAACCGAGGAAGAGGACAGATCTATCCTGATGGTAGCAAGAGTAACAATACAGTCTATAATGCTACGTCAACAGGTATAGTAAGAAAAATACTACGTAAAGAAAAGGGGGGGTATGAAATATCCATAGTTGATGCATCAGATGGACGCCAAGTGATTGATATTATACCTCCCGGACCAGAACTTCTTGTTTCAGAGGGGGAATCCATCAAGCTTGATCAACCATTAACAAGCAATCCTAATGTGGGAGGTTTTGGTCAGGGGGACGCAGAAATCGTGCTTCAGGATCCATTACGTGTCCAAGGCCTTTTGTTCTTCTTCGCATCCGTTATTTTGGCACAAGTTTTTTTGGTTCTCAAAAAGAAACAGTTTGAAAAGGTTCAATTGTACGAAATGAATTTCTAGGTCCCGGGATTTCTTACCATCAAGTTGGTAAAAAGCCTCGATTTATTGGCAATTGCTAGAATTATCTATGATCTATTTTGGAAATCCTTTTTTTGTTTAGACTGCTTTTTGTTTATGAGATGTCTGGAATTCCTTATTTATATCCCATGCAAAAGAAGAGAATCCAAGGCAAAGGCGAGAACAATCAAATTAAAATTTCTTCTTTTTCGGAGGGATTGCAGGTCTTCTTAATCGTCTATTCGGCACAAGAAAAAGCCTTTTTCTTGTGCCGATTCTTCTTGTATCAAAATAAGAATCCTTTTTCTTCCTAATTCGTCAAAGATTACTATTTCTTCTTTATTCGGGTCTGTCTCTTGGACCTCTTTTTCTTTTGCTTAGGTTTAGCCGAGGTAGTGGACAAACAGAGGGGAAGAAAATATGGCGGGGGAAAAATTTCTTGTGATTGTGAGCAAATTGCTTGGCTTGTTTAATTAAGTTCAACTTCAAATTTACAGAAATTTTGCAAAAAAAAAGTAAACTCTTCCATTGAAGGTTTTTTTATTTTTAGGCTAGTTGAATAGTTTTGATTAAGGTTTTATTAGTTTATTACTCGAAACTAAATCAAGGATTTTCAGGATACTTCCTTCGTGGAATAAGATATTGGATCCTCGAGTGATCTCTTTTTCTTGTTGCTTCATAAGAGTGAATCGAATAGATTCAATTCGCGTTATAAGAGTAAAATAAAAATTCCGCGGGTCCTTTCCGCTCTAATCAGATAAAGGGGGGTAAGGACCCGCTAAGCTCCTACTTTTTCATGTTTACAATCTGGTCCCTCCGATTACTATAGAGATGAACCCAATCCAGAATATGAACCATAAAAGAAAACACCTACTAAACCAATCACAGCACTACCAGCTACAGTACCTATCAGCCAAAGAGGAATTCTTCCAGTAGTATCGGCCATTTCCCCTACTTTCCTCCACATTTTATCAATTGGTCATGCTAGAGACAAAAACAGTCATGGGTAGTTATAAGGATGGTATCCTTCCAAATGGGATAAGAGAATTCTTATTAGTCTCTTTCTTTCTCTCAATTGAAGAAGTAATTGGAAAATAAAACAGCAAGTACAAAAATGAGTAATAAACCCCAGTATAGACTGGTACGATTCAATTCAACATTTTGTTCATTCGGGTTTGATTGTGTCATAGTTCTATAGTTGGAATTTGTTTTATCGTTGGATGAACTGCATTGCTGATATTGATCCCAAGAAAAAAACAGTAGGTACAGCTAGTCCGTGAATAGCCAGCCATCGCACTGTAAAAATAGGATAGGTTCGATCTATGGTCATTGAGGGCCTCCTAAAAGGATCTACTAAATTCATCGAGTTGTTCTAAAGAATCAAAACGGTCGGTTATTAACGGAATTCCTTGTCGGCTTTCCGTGAAATACTCGTTTGGCCTAGGACTTCCAAACACGTCATAAGCTAAACCCGTACTGACAAATAACCAACCCGCAATGAATAGGGAAGGTATAGTAATGCTATGAATAACCCAGTATCGAATACTGGTAATAATATCAGCAAAAGAACGTTCTCCCGTGCTTCCAGACATGCTGAACTCCCAAAATTTTTGTACATTCAAAAAAGGAATTGATTCCGTAAAAGATGGGATCGACCAGTAAATAGAAAATTACTGATATTTCATCCTTGTGAGATTGTCAATTTTGTACCAAAGGTGTATTTTGAGTATACCGAATTAGTATAGCTATCCTTCCTATGGCACAGCAATCTGGTTTTGCCTGGTTCCGAAACATAATTACTTTTTTATTTTTTTTTTGTCTATAGGTAAGCTATATGTTATTCAAGGCATCAATAGAAAACCCCATTTTTGTAGGTTCTACTTACTTTTCATTGGCTTCGGAATAATAGAGTAATTCGGAATAGCAGCCAAAATCTTGGGAAAATCTAAGTTAATGATCAATAGGTTTGGATAAATAATTTAGGAAGGATATTCTCATACTGACACAATACAAGGACAAGTATATGTGAAATCTATCCTTTCATAATTCGTAATTCATCCTTGTATTGTTTGTTGGATTAGGTCTAACTTTCTTGACCAAACTGCGAGCGCGGAACTTTACGAGATGAAATAGGGAAAGACAGAAGATAGAATAGAACTTAAAAGGATAATTGAAGTGACTCGTCTTCGAATCTACTTTGGTTGGAGTTCGAAAAAGGAATAAAAATAAAGTAAATTCAAGGAAGAGCTTTCTTTTTTTTTTTTTTTTAACAGCCCCTTGGCAGGTCGTGGAATGCTTTTGTTCTCCTCTTATTCCATATGGAATACAATCAGTTAAAATAAGAAGGAATAGGGGAATATTCGATCGTTCACTCCAAAAAGAGGGTCCTATTGAAAAAGAAATTATCCAAAATAGAAAGAAGTTTTTTTTTTCAAATTCAATTGTTTATTTATCTCTTATTCAAAAATTTCCCTGAAAATTGAATTTCTTTTTTTCATTCAATGGGGTTAGATGATCTAGTTCTTAATATTATTACTTTACTCAATTGACAAATTCCACAACAAATCTCTTGATTCGGAATTAGGGACTCATGTATCATCTGATGAATCCACTTTCTTTTACACTTCTGTATCTTACTCTATCTTGTTTTTTAGTATTATCTAAAATAACTGATGAATTATGAATTTTCCATAACTTAGGTAAATGCTTTACCAACATATGTAGTGTAGTAAAAAAAAATAAATGGAATTTAACTCTTTCATGCTTACTTTAACTAGTTATTTTGGTTTTCTACTGGCTGCTTTAACTATAACCCCAGCTCTATTTATTGGCTTGAACAAGATACGCCTTATTTGAATTGACTGAATAATTATAATTCAGAAAAGAAAAATCTTTCTTTGGGATTCCTGGCATTCTACGACTCTTTTCCAGACTAATTAGGAATTCTTTTCTTGGTCATTGAGATTCGTGGATAATTTAGAGTACTATTTAGGGATAGATCGTACCTCTTTTTTTATCCCCTCGAACAAATCGAAATGATTGAAGTTTTTCTATTTGGAATCGTCTTAGGCCTAATTCCTATTACTTTAGCGGGATTATTCGTGACTGCGTATTTGCAATACAGGCGTGGGGATCAGTTGGATCTTTGATTGAGTCATTTTTTTTTTTTGATTGACCTCCTCCAGACCAGAGAGGAGGTCAAATTGAAATTGGAGTTACAATTCAATTTTGTTAAGTTATTTTACTCTGCTTCGACATAAAATAGATGGAATCACGCTCTGTAGGATTTGAACCTACGACATCGGGTTTTGGAGACCCGCGTTCTACCGAACTGAACTAAGAGCGCTTTCATTCATTCAAAAAGAAAATCTTTTTCTATTCCTAATGTATCTCACGTACGTATAGTCTCCACAAATTCAAGTTATACCCACTTTACTTTAATTGATCTCGTCGCTACTGCCTATAAAGAAGAAAGAAGTAATAGGTAGGGATGACAGGATTTGAACCTGTGACATTTTGTACCCAAAACAAACGCGCTACCAAGCTGCGCTACATCCCTTTTCCAAATTAAATTGTTGTACAATGCCATTGTACACAATTCCTGTCTTCTTTTCCACATCATAATTTTCTTCTTCTTTCTTTCTCTATCTATATATAGAACCCTCGTGTCATTTCTTCTTTTTGGTCTCATATAATTAAGGAATTATATACATATAAAATCCAATATAATTTCGCCTATAAAAGAAGGATTACTTTTCCTTGGTAATATATAGGAAGAAGGGGTCATCTTTTTCTTTTTTAGGGATAGGAAAATTTCGTCGATATGGTTCATTTTATATATAGCATAACAATCTTGGGCAAGAGTTTATGATCATATATGTATTCCAACAAGGAAGGAGGATTTTCAATGCGGGATATAAAAACATATCTCTCTGTAGCACCCGTGCTAAGTACTCTATGGTTTGGTGCTTTAGCAGGTTTATTGATAGAAATTAATCGTTTATTCCCAGATGCTTTGTCATTCCCTTTTTTTTAATTCTAGTTATTGCTATGGGAGGGATAGATTTCTTCGTGATATGACAAAATTTGATCCTTTTCAATCTTTTTTTAGTATCGGAAGGAAAAAGAAAGAAAAGATGGATTGGGTTGAACCTCAGAGTCATTAAAAATTTGGTAAACCCCATTTTTGAAAATAGAAATTCAATTTAAAGGGGTACCCAAGCTAAATAAGGCCTCAGAAATCAGAGCATAGAAAAGGCGGGGCTGGCTAATTAAATGAAAGGATTTCGAACCAAAATCTTTGCTAATTCGACAAGGATTGTATTCTTTAATTATTTCTCTATTTTTTATTACTTAATTAAAGAATAAAAAAAAATTATTCTAATGAATTTTATTCTTCTTCTTCGGATTCAAAATAGAAGAATAAAAGAATAAGTAGAAGAATTAAGTTAAGTCAATCCAAAAAGAAAAGGAGGTTCATGGCCAAGGGAAAAGATGTTAGAATCAGAGTTATTTTGGAATGCATCAGTTGTGTTCGAAAAGGTGCCAATGAGGAATCGACGGGGATTTCTAGATATAGTACTCAAAAGAATCGCCACAATACACCCGGACAATTAGAATTCAAAAAATTTTGTCGTTATTGTCGCAAGCATACGACTCATCACGAAATAAAGAAATAGGAACATCGTGTGTTTGATCTTTCCAAACAACAGAAAGAGTAAGAACTTCATATTTAATATATAAAGAAAACATAGTATAGAATACAAAATACAAATCAACTCATCTGATTTCCGGTAGATATTATTTCATATGTATAGAGGGTATTCATATACTATAATATGAATCAAATAAGATATGGATCAAAGAAAAACTACTTCTTCTGGATCCTAAATTAATAAAATAAAGAAGTGAATTTTCAAATTTTCAAATTTTAAATAAGGAATAAATCATGTATACATCTAAACAACCTTTTCTTAAATCTAAGCAACCCTTTAGTAAATCCAAGCAAACTTTTAATAAATCCAAGCAACCCTTTCGTAAATCCAAGCAAACTTTTCGTAAATTCAAGCAACCTTTTCGTAAATCTAAACAACCTTTTCGTAGGCGTCCCCGGATTGGCCCGGGAGATCGAATTGATTATAGAAACATGAGTTTAATTAATAGATTTATTAGTGAACAAGGAAAAATATTATCGAGACGAATAAATAGATTAACCTTGAAACAACAACGATTAATTACTCTTGCTATAAAACAGGCTCGTATTTTATCTTTCTTACCGTTTCGTAACTATGAGAACGAAAAGCAATTTCAAGCCCAGTCAATTTCAATAATTACAGGTTCTAGACCCAGAAAAAATAGACATATTCCTCAATTAACGCAAAAGTACAATTCCAATCGAAACTTAAGAAACAACAACCAAAATTTAAGAAACAACAACCGGAACTTAAGTTCCGATTGTTGATGTTTTATTCGAATTCGAAAGGGCCAGACCTATATATATTATAAAGAAAGTAATCCAGCTCGTTGATTCCTACCACTTAATCTTAATTTATTGTATCTTCCCGGAGTTCCCTCTCCGGGAATTCATCTTTTATTATTCCAGTATATTACTTTATTTATACCTTTAATTGATGATCTTTATTTTATTGGAAATCGTGTAAAGATTATTTGGATTTGATACAGCTACTTGTGCAAGCATTTTACGATTAAGAATCAATTTCTTCTTGTACAGGTTGTGTATTAATTTACTATAACTATCGAATACTTTATATACCCGCGTTGCTGCGTTTATCCGAGTGATCCACAAACGACGAAAATCCCTCTTTTGCCTACCTCTATCTCGATGAGAGGAAACAAAAGCTCTTTTTACCTGTTGGGTAATCATTCGATTAAGTCTTAAATGAGCCCCTCTAAAGTTTGAGGCAAATGAACGCATTTTTGTTCGTCGTCTCCGGGCTATATATCCTCGCGGAACTCTGGTCATTGAATCAAATTAACCTTAATGAATAACTAATGATTTCTCTTCTTTTAGCCACCCTTTTTCTCATTAATAACAAAACTAATTATTCCGATATATAAAATATTAATTCCAATGGCTTTTGCTATAGTAACCTTCCCAACCACGATTTTTTATTCCACTCCGTTCAGTTATTTCTATACGAAATAACAAATTCATTCTAATAATACTAAAAAAAATAGTGGGTTCCATCGTTTCTATGGTTCCCTTTTAAACGGTGAGGCCCTCTCTATACACCGGAGCCCTTTCTTTCATCAAAAGGTATTGCGAACTTGTATAGTCCACATTCTTTGGCTCTACCTATCCATTATAGAGTAAATAGCTCTTTTCACAATAAGAGTTATCCATACAGTGACGGTATTTAATTATGAAAGTTGGCTAAGTAGCTGACCCTGTTAGTCCGTTCTTTTAAGATAAAGGAGCATAAGCCTTTTTCTTTTTATTACTATTTCCTCCGCTTAATGGATAACCATTTGCTACCAATGGGAGAATTGCTTCTTATTTCCAATTTAGATAATTGGATTTGCACCAAAGGAAACCATAAATTCCATATACCATAGAAATCTAGGATAGAGAAGCTATATCCTATTCATTGGTACTAATCATGGATACTTCAATTTTTTTTATATTTGTTTGAAGTCATGATCTGAACGAGTCGCACATACACCCTAGCACATGTTCCTCGACGCTGAGGGCATCCTTTAAGCGCGGCCGTTTTTCGAGCATTTCGTATTGGCTGTCTTGCGTTTCTAATAAGTTGTTTAACCGTCGGCATGTTGTATGTATATAGAAAAAAATGGATTGGTTTAGATCCATCTTAACCTGATGATTGCTCATCATGAAGTCTTTCTATTTTCTATTAAATCGAGGAAAACACGAATTTAGCTGTGAAATAACTTTACAAGAAATCCGGACACTACCAATCCTTAAACATTTCTGGAAACCACACTGGATCAGTATCGCAGTGCTTGTCAATCATTTCATCCCCTACAATATCGACAAGTCCATAAGCTTTGGCTTCGTCTGCTGACATAAAAACATCCCTTTCCATGTCTTCGGATACAACCCAAAAAGGCTTGCCTGTTCTTACTGCATAAACCCTTGTGATCATTTCGCGAACTTTGTGTAACTCTTCTACTTCTAGTAAAAATTCTGGTGTCCTTGCCCGATAATAAGCACTAGCAGGTTGGTGAAGCATAATCCTCGCGTGAGGGAATGCTATACGCTTGGTGGGTTCTCCTCCAAGCAGAATGAAGGACGCCATGGAGGCGGCTATTCCGAGGCATATTGTATATATATCTGGTGTCACCGTTTGCATCGTATCAAAAATAGCCATTCCTGAGATTAGCCACCCGCCTGGGGAGTTTATAAACAAAAAAATATCACTAATTCCATCTTCTATACTCAGATATACCATGAGACCTGTAATATGATTCGTGATCTCGCAACGAATCTCTTGACCTAAAAAAAGTGTCCTTTCTCGATACATAACATTGTATAAGTCAACCCAAGTCGCTTCTTCATCTCCAGGAATCCGGTAAGGTACTTTTGGAACACCAATGGGCATATTAGATTAATATTATTAAATTTAAGTAAGAAAACCACACTTTAATATGGAAACGTAAGAATGGAACAGAAAGAAAGAATCCGCAGTTTATTGTCTTAATTTTTATTCTTATTCTATATGAATATTATAGATTCTATTAATACGTAGATTGAAAGGTTATACATATAAGGAATGTAAGACAGATTGAATAAAGAAAAGGGAATGGGTGATTTGAATGCTAAACAAAGAGGGGTAGCGATCTATTCTTCGTTTTTTCCAAATTGGCCAAGTTACCCATTGCATATTGGCACTTATCGAGTATAGAATAGATCTGCTTCTCTTTCTTCTTATGAACAGAATTGGCTTCTTATTTTTAATGGAATGAAATAAATATTCGCGCTTTCTGACACAGAATCCCCTAGAAGGGTTAGGTACATAGGATATGGATAGTCTTTTTCAATGCGATAAAATAAAGCGACATCGTGTCTATTTTTCTTTGCTAAAGGGGTATTTCCATGGGTTTGCCTTGGTATCGTGTTCATACTGTCGTATTGAATGATCCGGGTCGATTGCTTGCGGTGCATATAATGCACACAGCTCTAGTTTCTGGTTGGGCTGGCTCAATGGCTTTATACGAATTAGCAGTTTTTGATCCCTCTGATCCTGTTCTGGATCCAATGTGGAGACAAGGTATGTTCGTAATTCCCTTCATGACTCGTTTAGGAATAACGGATTCGTGGGGTGGTTGGAGTATTTCAGGAGGAACTGTAACAAATCCGGGTATTTGGAGTTATGAAGGTGTGGCAGGTACGCATATTGTGTTTTCTGGCTTGTGTTTCTTGGCAGCGATCTGGCATTGGGTATATTGGGACCTAGAAATATTCTCTGATGAGCGGACGGGAAAACCCTCTTTGGATTTGCCCAAGATCTTTGGAATTCATTTATTTCTTGCAGGGGTGGCTTGCTTTGGCTTTGGGGCATTTCATGTAACGGGTTTGTATGGTCCTGGGATATGGGTATCCGATCCTTATGGACTAACTGGAAAAGTACAAGCTGTAAATCCAGCGTGGGGTGCAGAAGGTTTTGATCCTTTTGTTCCGGGGGGAATAGCTTCTCATCATATTGCTGCGGGTACATTGGGTATATTAGCGGGCTTATTCCATCTTAGTGTCCGTCCGCCTCAACGTCTATATAAAGGATTACGTATGGGCAATATTGAAACTGTACTTTCCAGTAGTATCGCTGCTGTTTTTTTTGCAGCTTTCGTAGTTGCTGGAACTATGTGGTATGGGTCAGCAACGACCCCAATCGAATTATTTGGGCCTACTCGTTATCAGTGGGATCAGGGATACTTTCAGCAAGAAATATATCGAAGAGTTAGCAATGGTTTAGCCGAAAATCTTAGTTTATCAGAAGCTTGGTCTAAAATTCCCGAAAAATTAGCCTTTTATGATTATATTGGTAATAATCCGGCAAAAGGGGGATTATTCAGAGCAGGCTCAATGGACAATGGGGATGGAATAGCTGTTGGATGGTTAGGACATCCCGTCTTTAGAGATAAAGAAGGACGTGAGCTTTTTGTACGCCGTATGCCTACTTTTTTTGAAACATTTCCGGTTGTTTTGGTAGATGAGGAGGGAATTGTTAGAGCAGACGTTCCTTTTAGAAGAGCAGAATCCAAATATAGTGTTGAACAAGTAGGTGTAACGGTGGAGTTCTATGGTGGCGAACTTAATGGAGTAAGTTATTCTGATCCTGCTACTGTAAAAAAATATGCGAGGCGTTCTCAATTAGGGGAAATTTTTGAATTAGACCGGGCTACTTTGAAATCTGATGGTGTTTTTCGCAGCAGTCCAAGGGGTTGGTTCACTTTTGGTCATGCTACCTTTGCTTTGCTCTTCTTTTTCGGACACATTTGGCATGGCGCTAGAACATTGTTCCGAGATGTTTTTGCTGGTATTGATCCAGATTTGGATGCTCAAGTGGAATTTGGAACATTCCAAAAAGTGGGAGATCCAACTACAAGGAAACAGGCAGTTTGATACACATTGTTATAGTATCTTTCACCTCTCTTTTTTGATTTGACATGGGAAACATCTCCCATCCTTTCTTTGACTCTTTTTCTTTCTTTATATGGGAAATTATCCCAAATGACAAATGAATAGGTGTGGAAGTTATAATTGTAAATAAACCAGGATCGAATCTATGGAAGCATTGGTTTATACGTTCCTTTTAGTTTCGACTTTAGGGATAATTTTTTTCGCTATCTTCTTCCGAGAACCACCTAAGGTTCCACCAACTCCAACTAAAAGAATAAAATAATTTCATTTAAGTAAGAAGTCCCCCTATCTGGGAGACTTCTTACTTAAATTAGTCTCCGTGTTCTTCGAATGGATCTCTTAATTGTTGAGAGGGTTGCCCAAACGCGGTATATAAGGCATACCCAGTAAAGCTTACAAGTAAACCAGATATGGAGATGGCGACTAAAGTTGCTGTTTCCATTTTTATAGAATTTCAAGATTACAATGGATCTACGAAAAGATCGTGTATTTACAACTACAACGGAATAGTATACAAAGTCAACACCAATGATTAAATAGAATTTATGGCTACACAAACCGTTGAAGATAGTTCTAAACCTAGGCCAAAACGAACTGGTGCAGGTAGTTTACTGAAACCCTTGAATTCGGAATATGGGAAAGTCGCCCCGGGTTGGGGGACTACTCCTTTTATGGGGATCGCAATGGCTTTATTCGCTATATTCCTATCTATCATTTTAGAAATTTATAATTCTTCCGTTTTACTGGACGGAATTTTAACCAATTAGGTTTCTACTAACTAAAACTAGGAAGTCAGAGTTTTTCCATCCAAAAAAGCCTTTCTAGTTTAAGATCTACATTTCTAGATATTATGGTAGTTCGACCGCGGAATTTTTTTGTTTCGGTATCTCTGGAATATGAGTGTGTGACTTGTTAGAATTGATCCTATTGATAATACATAGAAAGGGCCTGTTATCTCTATCAAGATGATTCTAATTCGTCAGATATTATTTATTCTAGTATCTGGAACACGAAATAGATAGAGTGGATCAAAAAAAAATGGAACTATGATTCATACTCACTATTAAGACCTCGCAACCAGACTGAAAAATTCAAGTAGTTCTTAAATAAAAATAAAAAAGAAATTTTCTTCCTTCCAATTTTGTTTGCCCAAAAGACAACTTTTTTTCTCTCGATTTTGTCGAGTCATTACACTGATTCAATAAATGATTATCAAGCGGTTCTTATTCGAAGAACCCTTGCCTTTTGTTTAGCTTGAGACTAAATCATCGTGGCTCTAGTATGAATCTAAGGTTTTAATTGAACTGATTCATAGGATCTCAACAAGATAATTTCTATATTACGCATAAAAAAACAAATCCTTTATAGGGAAGAGAAAAGTCAAGAAGCCTCTAATGACCAACATAAGGGAAAGGAAGAAAGAAAGACGCGCCAACTTGAGATTTTTTGGCATTATCATCACAAAGAAGATATTCCGGATTTTTCTTATTTGATATCTTCAAGGCAAATCGACCCAATTCAGTGGCTGATGAAGTTTTGAACCTTTTTTCTAATATTCGTTGAAAATTTTTGTGTTTCTGCTTGAGCCGTACGAGATGAAATTTTCATATACGGCTCTTAGAGGGGGACTCGGGTTAGTTACCTATCTCAATAAAGTATATGATTGGTTTGAGGAACGTCTTGAGATTCAGGCAATTGCAGATGATATAACTAGTAAATATGTTCCTCCCCATGTCAACATATTTTATTGTTTAGGGGGAATTACACTTACTTGTTTTCTAGTACAAGTCGCTACCGGTTTTGCTATGACTTTTTACTACCGACCAACCGTTACAGAGGCTTTTTCCTCGGTTCAATACATAATGACCGAGGCCAACTTTGGTTGGTTAATCCGATCAGTTCATCGATGGTCAGCAAGTATGATGGTTTTAATGATGATCCTGCATGTATTTCGTGTGTATCTCACAGGGGGATTTAAAAAACCCCGCGAATTAACTTGGGTCACAGGTGTGGTTTTGGCTGTTTTGACTGCATCATTTGGTGTAACTGGTTATTCTTTGCCTTGGGATCAAATTGGCTATTGGGCAGTCAAAATTGTGACAGGTGTACCTGACGCCATTCCGGTAATAGGATCGCCTTTAGTGGAGTTATTACGCGGAAGTGCTAGTGTGGGCCAATCCACTTTGACTCGTTTTTATAGTTTACATACCTTTGTACTGCCTCTGCTTACTGCCGTATTTATGTTAATGCACTTTCCAATGATACGTAAGCAAGGTATTTCGGGTCCTTTATAGGGAAGGCATATCATAGAGAATTATAATTATCATATATCATATCGGGTAGGTTTTGGTATTTCATTGCTACAAGCATGGGTTATTGTAAAATAACACATGTCATTTGGATACTTCTCTTCAACTCCAAAGTATTTTTATACAATACAAATAGTTGAAGTTAATTTTACGAAAGAAAAAAGGCGGATTATGGGAGTGTGTGACTTGAATTATTGATTTGGCCATGCAGATAAAGAATTGGATCTGCCACATTAGAATTCACAACCAAAGGTGTCTCCGCATCCAATCAACATGTAAGTCCCCTACCTAGGAAGGATAGGCTGGTTCACTTGAGGAGAATATCTTCTATGATCATACCGCAACCATGTCATCCATGAACAGGCTCCGTAAGATCCCATAGAGTAGAAATGGAATAAGTCATGTGACATGATCCAGTTCTCTATTTATTACACTTACCTTTTTATTATAGTATGGAAATGCATTCATTTTCTTTGCATCGATTGTGATCCGCAATACTATCGGAGTAAAAGAAGGGATCTAAGGAAGAATGTAGGCTAAACTTTTTGATTTTTTATTAGTAACAAGTAAATATTTTGTTTGGAGGTAAGAAACTTGCGATATTGAGGGGATAAATACCAACTAATCAAGAGACATGAGACAATCCACAAAGCAATTGATCATGATCAAATTTGTAAGCCCACTTGGATATTGAGCATTTACCCATAAGAATAGGATTATTTTCAATGAGTAGTTGTAGGTGCAACTTCGGAAAAGAGAATCTGATAAAGCTTTTCTTGCCTAGAGTCATTGAGTCATTATAAACCTTAATTCTATTAAGGATCTTCCGCGGTCTTATTTCTTTCACTCTTGCTCGAGCCGGATGATGATAAATTCTCATGTCCGGTTCCTTTGGGGGATGGATCCTAAAGAGTTCACCTATCCCAATAACAAAGAAACCAGACTTAAATGATCCTGTATTAAGAGCTAAATTAGCTAAAGGGATGGGACATAATTATTACGGGGAACCCGCATGGCCCAACGATCTTTTATATATTTTTCCAGTAGTAATTCTAGGTACTATTGCATGTAATGTAGGTTTAGCGGTTCTCGAGCCATCAATGATTGGTGAACCGGCAGATCCGTTTGCAACTCCTCTGGAAATATTACCCGAGTGGTACTTCTTTCCCGTGTTTCAAATACTCCGTACGGTACCCAATAAGTTATTGGGCGTTCTTTTAATGGTTTCTGTGCCAACAGGCTTATTGACAGTACCTTTTCTAGAGAATGTCAATAAATTCCAAAATCCATTTCGCCGCCCAGTAGCTACGACCGTTTTTTTAATCGGTACTGTAGTAGCTCTTTGGTTAGGTATTGGAGCAACATTACCCATTGATAAATCATTAACTTTAGGTCTTTTTTAGATATTTTTTGATTCATTCAACCGTGAAGTACCATAGGTATCTAGGAAATAGTTACTTCCAAGTGAATCTTCCCTAGATACCTAAAATCCATTTTATTATGATCCATTTCGCGAAAATATAGATTGTACCAAAGATGCTAAATTGTTTTCTTTTTATTCTAACTCGAAAAAGAAGAAGAAAAAAAATTGCAATGGATTTAAAACGAGAGTTTATTCTTAAGTAAATCAATTGGGAGATGCTTCTCTAGAGTGTCCCATATATGTTTTCTATCTTCCATACGAAAACTGTCAATTCTCAGAAGATCTTCTTCAGTCTTACTCAAAAGGTCCAATAGTGTATGTATATTGGCCCTTTTTAGACAATTATACGTTCTAGAAGTCAATTCTAATTGATCAATAAAAATACAATTCAATGGAATTCCTTTTTTGTTTTTCTTTAGATTAGTTAATCTTTTTTGAAAAGTAAAAAGGGGTGGAGTAAACCTGTTTTTATTTTCTTCGAAACTAGCGCCCTCTTCCTCCGCGTGTAGAAAAGGAAGAAATAAATCAATCAAATTACGAGAAGCCTCATAAAGTGCTTCCTTAGGGGTTAAACTTCCATTAGTCCATATTTCTAGAAAAAGTATCTCGTGTTTTTCATTTCCATTCCCACAAGAAAAAATACTATAATTCACATTTCGAACAGGCATGGATACAGCATCTATAGGATAACTTCCATCTTGATAGTTCTTTCTGAGTTCTGTCTGATATCCACGATCTCTCTTGATCTGTAAATCAATACAGAAATCAATGGGCTCTGTCAAGTTAGCTATAGGTTGTGCCGTATCAACGATTTCTACGGAAGGCGGTAAGATGATATCTTGAGCAGTTATGTATCTAGGACCTTTGACGCAAATGGATGCGTCTCTAACTCCATAGAGATTACTTCTCAATACAATTTCTTTCAAATTTAGTAAAATTTCTTGTACGGATTCTTCAATACCTGCTATTGTAGAATACTCGTGCGGCACGCTCCCAAATTTTGCACGTGTGATACATGTTCCTTCTATTTCTCCAAGTAAAGCTCTTCGCAAGGCAATACCGACGGTGTCCGCTTGACCTTTTCTAAGCGGGGACAGAATGAAACGACCATAATAAAGGCGCTTACTATCTACTCTTGATTCAACACACTTCCACTGTAGTGTTTGAGTGGATCCTGCTACCTCCTCTCGAACCATAATAGACTAGTATTATTATTTTATCATTGAATCGTTTATTTCTCTTGAAATGAAAGTTGAAAGCGGGTTAATTCTTTTACAGACGTCTTTTTTTAGGCGGTCGACATCCATTATGCGGCATAGGTGTTACATCGCGTATACAACTTAATCGCACACCACTTTTAGCAATGGCTCGTAATGCGGCATCTCTTCCACTACCAGCGCCCTTTACCATAACTTCTGCTCGTTGCAAACCTACTGTACGAATAGCATCTACTGCTGTTCTTTGACCAGCATAGGGTGATGCTTTTCTTGAGCTTTTGAATCCACAAGTACCGGCCGAGGACCAAAAAACCACCCGACCTTGTGGGTCTGTAACAGTTATAATGGTATTGTTGAAACTAGCTTGAACATGAATAACCCCTTTTGTTATTCTACGTGCACTCTTCCGTAAACTAAAACGTGCATTCCTACGTAAACCAATACGCACTTTCTTACGTGAACCAATTTTTGGTATAGCTTTTGCCATATTTTATTATCTCATAAATATGAGTTAGAAATAAAAAAAAGAAAAAAAGATACAAAGATATCCGTTTCAGGGTAAAATAAACCCTTTACTTTAATTATTTTAAATGAAATTATTTTATTTGGAATTGGAACATTTCCGCGGGTACTTTTTTTTACTTTTTAGAAAGTAAAGTTCTTTTTCGAAAGATTACCCCTGTCTTTGTTTATGCTTCGGATTAGAGCAAATGACTCTAATTCGTCCACGCCTACGAATCAGTCGACATTTTGTACAAATTTTACGAACGGAAGCTCTTATTTTCATATTTCCGTATCCTTTTTTAAACTATGAATCTAATCTTTTGGAAAAAATAAGTCTCTTCGCTTGAATTTTAGAACTTAGAATTTATTACCCTAGAAAAAAAAAGAAAAACCTAATCCTTTGAATCTTTGGTATCCTTCAAATCTTCGCTATCCTTCAAATCTTCGCTATCCTTCGAGTCTTCGATACGCTTCGAATCCTTATGGGGAAGTCTATAAATTATACGTCCCTTGCTTGAATCATAACGACTTACTTCAATTTTGACCCTATCCCCCATCAGTATTCGTATAGAACTAGACCGTATCTTTCCTGAAATATAGCCTAGGATGATGGTGTCATTCTCTAGCCGAACGCGGAACATTCCATTGGGTAGGGCTTCCGTAACTAAACCTTCGAAAGTTACTTTTGCTTCTCTCGGGTTTTTTTTTTCTCTCCTATTTTTTTTTTCTGTCATATTTTTTTTCTCCTATTTTTCTATTTTTATTTTAAAAATAGGAAGGGCGAGATAGAATTCGAGCACTATAGGCGGGGCGATTACCATATATAACATAAGACTTCTCCCCCAATTCTGTTTAGTCGAGCTTCTCGATCTGTCATTATTCCTCGAGAAGTAGAAAGAATAGCAATTCCCATTCCACCCAAAACTTTAGGAATTCCTTGATAGTTGGTATAAATTCGTAAGCCGGGTCGGCTGATACGCTTTAAAAAGGTTCTTGTTCTATATATTCCTTTTATAGTCTTTCTCTTTTGATGTCGCAAAGTTGAAACCAAGAAATATCTGTTACGTTCCTGATGTTTCCGAACACTTTCAATAAAACCCTCTCGTAGAAGTATTTTAACAATGTTTTCGGTAATATTTGTAGATACTACTCGAACTGTTCCTTTTTTATTCATGTCCGCATTTCTTATAGAGGTTAGTAAATCAGCAATAGTGTCCTTGCCCATAAGACTCTAATTCTAGGTTCCTCCTAATTTTTCTATAATCAACATGTTTTCTTTTTTTTTTTTTCATTTTGGATTTTAAAACATATACGTAAAACACAATCTACTAAATTAATTCTTTGGTCTCAATTTCGCCTACTAGTATTTATAATACTTCAGGAGCTAATGAAACTATTTTGGTAAAATTCAATTCTCTCAATTCCTCGGCAATCGCGCCAAAAACTCGAGTTCCTTTTGGATTGCCTTTTTGATCAATTATAACCGCAGCATTGTCATCATAGCGGATTATTATACCGTCTTCGCATTTGAACTCTTTACATGTACGTACAATTACAGCTCGAATTACTTCGGATCTTTCTAGAGGCATTTGGGGCAATGCGTCTTTGATTACAGCAACAATAACATCACCAATACGAGCATATCGCTGATTACCAGCAGCTCCTATGACTCGAATACACATCAATTTTCGAGCTCCACTATTATCTGCTACATTTAAAAGGGTCTGAGGTTGAATCATATTATTTTGATTTCAATTTGTTATTTCAATGCAAAAGGATGAAAGAAATATTGTCTTTCCAGAAAGAAAAACCGAGCATTTTTTTTTATCTTCCATACCCCTTTTAGGGTTCTATATCTCTAATCGAATAAATTGACTTCGTATGGGCATTTTACTGGCAGCTATGGAGATAGCTGCTCTAGCTACAGTTTCAGATACTCCCCCCATTTCATAAAGTATACGACCAGGTTTAACAACGGATACCCAATATTCGGGGGACCCCTTTCCCGAGCCCATACGTGTTTCCGTGGGTCTTAGTGTAACCGGTTTGTCGGGAAATATACGTACCCATATTTTTCCACCACGACGTGCATATCGTGTTATTGCTCTTCGTCCTGCTTCTATCTGTCTCGCCGTGATCCAAGCGGGTTCAAGTGCTTGAAGAGCATATCTACCAAAACAAATACGATTGCCTCGGCAGGATTTTCCTTTCATTCTTCCTCTATGTTGTTTGCGAAATCTGGTTCTTTTGGGGTTATAGTCGATGGTTCTCTTTCTTAGTTCCATCTCTACTGCAAAACTGGACATGAGAGTTTCTTCTCATCCAGCTCCTCGCGAATGGAATCAGAAAGCATGTAAATTTCTCTAATTCATAATATTCCAAAATATTACGGTACGGATAGATACACATTAATAGATAATAGAAAAAGTTCGGTTTTTTTTATATTGAATTTGTTAAAACAGAAAAATATAATATATAGTCAAAAAAGAAGATCTAGAATATATCCAGATGTGTGTGTATATTTATCTAAATTCTATATTTATAGATAATGTAATCCTTCTTAAAAAAATCCTTATTTTTACTCTTATTGAATCGCGGTAAAGTATTCTAATTCAATAAGAATTTCGCGGGCGAATATTTACTCTTTCCTGTCTTATTTGTTAATTTATAAACTTACCAAATAAGACAATTTTTTTGGTTTGTTCCGCCATCCCACCCAATGAAGTGTTAGGATTCTTTTCAATAAAATCCTATGGAATCATAGGTTCTGTCGTTCCCACTGCTTCTCCTTGAATGGTTAGGTCTGAATCCCGCAACGGAGCTTCCAAAAAATTTCTTTCCGAGTTAATTTTCTCAGTTTTATTAACCCGGGCGGCTCTTTATTATTGCTTTAAATTTGTAGTTCTTGTTTCAAGTTACAATTTTTAATTCTCTATTATTTTTATTATATTGATGCTTTATCACATTGCCTTTTATGATGTAATTCATAGACCATACATAGTGGAATCCTATATCTTATTTATTTCCTCTTCCTTCTTTCTATCATCCCTCCCTTTATCCACATCCCTTTAGTTTTGCTTCACAACCTAGAATCCCTTTTCTTTTTTAGAGAAAAAATTGCAGTTGCTACAACTATATGACACATCTACTCATTTATGTTATGATAGAGGTATTTATTCATATAGTGACTGTTTCTTAGTTAGGATCTCGACAATACGAAGCAATAGGTTGGTTATTAGTTAATTTTCTATAATTACTAAGTTTTTTTCTTAAAAAAAAGAAAAAAATAACGAGTCACACACTAAGCATAGCAATTATATTAAATGATTTATCAATTTTCATTAAATCTTATAGAAAGAGGTATAATTTCTTCTTTTGCAGGGATTTCAGGAAAAAAGTCTCTTGTCATTTTTTATTCTATCAATGGACAGAATCCGAAGACAAGATTACTTATTCTTCGTCTACGAATATCCAAATTTTTACACCTAATACTCCATAGATAGTCCGAATTGGATAGCAGCAATAATCAATTTTAGCGCGAATTGTTTGGAGGGGAAGTCTACCCTTTTTAATAGATTCGGCGCGTGCAATTTCTTTTCCTCCGAGACGACCCGCAATTTTTACTTTTACTCCCCTTATATCTGCTTTTTTAGTTAATTCAATGGCTTTTTTCATTGCCTTTCGGAATGAAACTCTATTTTTTAATTGGAAAGCTATATATTCTGCAAGAATGTTAGGCTGTCTATAAGGTTCTTTAACTTTTTCGATAGAAATATTAAATCTCTGGTTTACAGAGTTAATTTCCTTTTGTAGATCTTTCTCTAATTCTTCGATTGCTCCTTTTTTCTTTAATAAATTTGGGAATCCAATATGGATTATGACGTGGATCGTATCGATTTCTTTTTGGATTTCTATATGTGTAATTACTTCGGAACTTGAACCTGAGTCCATTTTTCTATTATGTGTAATTACTTCGGAACTTGAGTCTGATTCTATTTTTCTATTCGAGCCCTTTTTCCTATTCTTTTGTATATAGTTCTTGATACAATCCCTTATTTTTTTATCTTCCTGTAGACCTTCAGAATAATTTTTTGGTTGTGCGAACCAAAAGGAATGGTGTTTTTGGGTTGTACCAAGTCTGAAACCGAGTGGATTTATTTTTTGTCCCATATTTTTCTATTCTATATTTTTTTTACTGGGAATCGAAATCTTAGATGGATCTAAAGGTTATTTAGATTTCTTTACTATATTTAGTACAATTGTTATATGACACATGCTTTTTTTTATGGGGAAACTACGTCCTCGAGCTCGAGGTCTGAATTTCTTCATAATAGTACTCCTACTGACTTCGGCTTTAGTAATAAATAAATTCGCTTTGTCGAAATCCCTATAATGAGTAGCATTTGCGGCTGCCGAATAAACCAACTTTAAGATGGGATAAGATGCTCGATAGGGCATGAGGTTCAGTATCATAACAGTTTCCTCGTAGTAACGCCAGCGAATCTCGTCAAGAACTCTTTGTGCTTTGAAAACAGACATAGGGATACGTTTTTGTGCTTTGAAAACTCTCTCGAACTTAAGTAGACGATCGGTTGGAACTTTCCTTGCGAGTTTCCTTAGCCCACTTTTCTTCTTCTTTATCCTAGGGATATACTTTACTAGTTTGAAACTTGTCATAAATAAGGTTATTCCCCGCCTACCTTTACTTTATTTTGAATCTTTTTTTCTTCTTAATCTTTCTATTCAGAATTCAGTTAACGACGAGATTTAGTATCCTTTCTTGCATTTTCATAACTCGTGAAATGCCGAGTAGGCACGAATTCCCCCAATTTGCGACCTACCATAGGATTTGTTATGTAAATAGGTATATGTTCCTTTCCATTATGAATCGCGATTGTATGGCCAACCATTGTGGGTAGAATGCTAGATGCCCGGGACCACGTTACTATTGTTTCTTTCTCCTCCTTCATATTGACCTTTTCTATCTTTGCCAATAAATGATGAGCTACAAAAGGATTCGTTTTTTTTCGTGTCACAGCTGATTACTCCTTTTTTCCTTTTTAAAGAGTGGCATTCTATGTCCAATATCTCGATCGAAGTACGGAGGTCAGAATAAATAGAATAATGATCAATGGAAAAAAGAAAAAAATCCTTTAGCTGGATAAGGGGCGGATGTAGCCAAGTGGATCAAGGCAGTGGATTGTGAATCCACCATGCGCGGGTTCAATTCCCGTCGTTCGCCCATCGCATTATTGCAAATTCCAAAAATGCAATTTTCCATATTCCTAGTTACGTATTTACTTACGGCGACGAAGAATAAAACTATCGCTATATTTTTTCCTTTTCCTAGTTCTTCTTCCAAGCGCAGGATAACCCCAAGGGGTTGTGGGTTTTTTTCTACCAATGGGAGCTTTCCCTTCACCGCCCCCATGGGGGTGGTCCACAGGGTTCATAACTACCCCTCTTACTACGGGGCGTTTACCTAGCCAACACTTAGATCCGGCTCTACCCAAACTTTTTTGGTTCACCCCAACATTACCCACTTGTCCGACTGTTGCTAAGCAGTTTTGGGATACTAAACGGACCTCCCCAGATGGTAATCTTAAAGTGGCCGATTTACCCTCTTTTGCAATGAGTTTCGCTACAGCACCTGCTGCTCTAGCTAATTGCCCACCCCTTCCACGTGTGATTTCTATGTTATGCATGGCCGTGCCTAAGGGCATATCGGTTGAAGTAGATTCTTCTTTTCTCTCAAAAAACCCCTTCCCAAACTGTACAAGCTTCTTCCAAAGCATACGGCTTTCTAGATGTATATGACGATCTCTAGACAGATGGATCTTATATGAATCATATGATGAAGTACCACATGAGTGGATATATAGGAAAGGAATCCAAATCTGCCGAATCGCTCATGTTATGATCTTCTACATCCTAGGTCTCTGCGTTCCGTCATCTGGCTTATGTTCTTCATGTAGCATTCAGATCGAATGACTCTATGAAATTACGTCGATACTTCCACATATTATGGGTAACGTAGGAGACATCCCTATTTTCCCCCGGGGGTCTTAATTACCACTGCTTAGCTTTCAATTTGCCTCTGACCATCAAATTAAATGTGAATAACCCGTCCTCCTCTCTTTGAAACAAGGGGCGCTTCCGGTTCTGTGCGTGCTTCAAACAATTTTGTCTTCTCCATATTACCATATCTCTAGAGCCAATAATTTTCTATGAGGAACTACTGAACTCAATCACTTGCTGCCGTTACTCAACAGTTTTCTGTTGAGGTCTATCCCGTAGAGGTAGTCAAATTGGATCAGTGATCGATTTCTAGGTTTCGTCGTAAACCTAATTGGTTACT
>NW_028260368.1:2669414-2682977 GCF_056163025.1 Triticum urartu | reverse complement strand
TTAAGGAAGAAAGGATATGAGTCTACCGCTTACAAGAAAAGATCTCATGATAGTCAATATGGGCCCTCAACACCCATCAATGCATGGTGTTCTTCGACTGATCGTTACTCTCGATGGTGAGGATGTTATTGATTGTGAACCCATATTAGGGTATTTACACAGAGGAATGGAAAAAATCGCGGAAAACCGAACTATTATACAATACTTACCTTATGTAACAAGGATATAGAGAGATTGTAGAAAGGGGATAGGATAGTTATTTTTGCAAGAGACTTGTTGTAAATTCCTTAACTTAAGAAAGAAAAAAGAATAAAAACACAGATACATAACATAAAAAAAAGAATAAATAAGACGAGATTCGACCTCCCCCTACATATTTAATTTCCTCTCCTATACAAAAACTAGCAAGACCCACTCCATTGGTAATTCCATCAATAACACCCTTATCAAAAAACTCCGTGAGTTCGGTTAACCCTCTTATACCGAGGGTAAAGACCCTAGTATAGAAAATATCTATATAACCACGATTATATGACCAACTGTATATATTTTTTTTTACTTGATCTAAAAATTCTTTTTTAGGATTTCCTTTGTAAAAAGAGTTTATTAAATCCAAATTCTGAAAAAAGAATAAGCGGATCCATAGAAGATATATGCTATGAATAAACCAAAGATAGCTAGACTTACAGAAGAAATTGCATTAGTAATAAATTCATATGAATTTACAAAAGAATTAGAACTTTCCTGGGTAAAGTTTATTGAGGGAGTTAACCACTTTGATAATATGGTTAACTCTGCTATTCCATTACCAATTCCTCCATTATCAAAAGAGATTCCTATGAATCCAATGAACAAAGTGAAAAGTAGTAATATAAGAGAGGAAATAACATAGTATTTCCCGTTTCATGCGGATAGGCAAAAGTTTTTTTAGCCCCAAAAGACGTAGTAAAGGATCCTATCCTATTTCTTGTATTACCTTGAATTTTTTGGTATATTTTGTGAAAAAAAAGAAACTCCACTCTTCGTTGTTGATAAAACGAAATCCCTATTCACTCCTTTGGGTATCCTTTTTCCCCATAAGGATATTGAATACAAGGAACTCTCTTTAGTGCTACTGTAATTTTGAAAATGAACACGCAAATACCCATCAAATGTAAGTAAATATATCCGAAACATATAAAAGGCAGTTAATCCTGCAGTAAAGGAGGCTATTATTCCAAAAAAGGGCGAATACAACCAACTATTACTAAGGATTTCATCTTTGGACCAGAAGCAAGCAAGAGGTGGAATACCACAAAGAGAAAGTGTACCCCATAAAAAAGTAGTTCTTGTGATTGGAATGTATTTTCTTAAACCGCCCATAAGAACCATATTTTGACTTTTATCTGGTGAATATCCAACAAGAGGTTCCATTGAATGAATAACGGATCCGGATCCCAAGAACAATAAAGCTTTTGAATAAGCATGAGTGATCAAATGGAATAAAGCAGCTTGATAAGAACCTATACCTAGAGCTAACATCATATAACCCAATTGAGACATTGTAGAATAGGCTAAGCTTCTTTTAATATCTCTCTGAGCAAGAGCTAAAGTAGCTCCTAAGAATAGTGTTATTGTACCTACTAAAGAAATAAAACTCATTATCAAAGGTAAAGATATGAAAAGAGGAAGAAGTCGAGCTAGAAGAAAAATTCCCGCAGCAACCATAGTTGCTGCGTGTATAAGAGCCGAAATAGGAGTGGGCCCTTCCATAGCATCGGGTAACCATACGTGAAGAGGGAATTGTGCGGATTTCGCAACTGCACCAAGGAATAATAAAAAAGCACACAAAGTAGTAAGTAAAGAGTTAATTCCATTATTAGGAATCCAGTTATTAGCTATTTTGAACAAATCCCTAAACTCTAAACTACCTGTTATCCAAAAAAAACCTAAAATTCCTAATAATAGACCAAAATCCCCTACACGATTAGTTACAAAAGCTTTTTGACAAGCACTCGCTGCGATTGGTCGTGTAAACCAAAAGCCTATCAATAAATAAGAACACATTCCCACGAGTTCCCAAAAAAAATAAATTTGTATCAAATTGGAGCTAGTAACCAATCCCAACATGGAAGTATTGAAAAAACTTATATAAACAAAAAATCTCAAATATCCTTCATCGTGAGACATATAACCATCACTATAAATAAGAACCAGGATTCCTACAGTAGTAATTAGTATTAACATAATAGAAGTAAGTGGGTCAATCAAGTATCCAAATTCTAAAGAAAAATCATTATTGACGGTCCAAGACCATAGATATTGATAGATCGAACTTCCATTTATTTGTTGAATAGACAGTTGAACTGAGAATACCATAGCTATACTTAAGAGTAAAACACTAGGAAAAGCCCATATGCGACGAAGATTTTTTGTTGCTGTCGGAATAAGAATAAGGCCAAATCCCATTGACATAATAACTGGAAGTGGGAGAAGAGGGATTACCCATGCATATTGATATGTATGTTCCATAAGAAAAGAAATTGCAATTTTTACTTCAATTTTTACTTCAATTTTTCTATAAAATTGTTTCCGATTCACCAAACCAATTCTTATCTCTTTCTGAAAGAATAAATAAAAAGAATAAGAAAAAATACTGAAATTCTTAATTTTTCCAAAATTTATCTCATTGAAATAATTAAAAATTAAGAATGGGTTTAGTTGGTTAAATTAAAAAAGTTAATAAAATAACTAGGTAACGAAGTTATTTTATTAACTAAATAAAGATATTTATAAAAATAAAAAAAAAAAAGTGGAATCATTTTACTTTCTATTCATAATTCATTTTTATATTTCTTTAAAACAAAGATGAAACAGCTCTCTTGTTCCATAATTAACTGATTGAGTGAATTCCAATGAAAACCTATGTTTATAAGAAATTATCGAATAGTCCTTACTTCATATAGAACTAAAATTCTAATGACTATAAATTACCTAAGTTTTTAGAATGTCTTGTTTAAGAGACTCAGTATTTTTTGTTTTGATTGGAATTCCTTTCCTTTATGGAATACCATTCTGAACTTAATTAACTATTTTCATTTTCCCTTCTTTTTATCCCCCCGTCTTATCTTATATGGGGGATAGGCTTCCATACCATATATCTATATATGGAGTATACTTGATATATAAATAGATATAAATAGATTTAAATGAGAAACCCTTCTATATATTCTATATTATTAAAAAAAAAGTATAAAATATATAAAGAAAAAATGTTAAAAAATTCTTGTTGTCTTATCCGCATTAGACAAAATGAAGTAAAAAATAATTCAAAATTTAAGTATCTTTCAGTATCTAAGTATAAATACTAATAAAAAGAAGAAAGAAGGATTGATTTGCAGCAATAGATGTCTTTCACATACAACTAGAAAAAAGTAATTTCCTTTTTGAATGGCAGTTCCAAAAAAACGTACTTCAATGTCAAAAAAGCGTATTCGTAAAAATATTTGGAAGAAAAAGACTTATTTTTCCATAGTACAATCTTATTCTTTAGTAAAATCAAGATCATTTTCGAGCGGTAATGAGCATCCAAAACCAAAGGGTTTTTCTGGGCAACAAACAAATAATAAGATTTTGGAATAATATGAATTGACTTATCAAAAAAGAATTCCAATTATTTAATAATTTGGATTCTTCTTTGAATGTACTTTTATGTGTCGAATTACTCGGTACAATATTCTTAGAACAAAAAACCCCTCTTATCTTATATATACAAGAAAAAAAAAGTTTTGTTTGGTATACTGTGTGCTAAGTATTCTTTTCCTATCAATGAACTTTTCATAATTTTCCTAATAGAATCCTCATATTCTATTAGGAAAATTATGAAAAGTGGAGTATTCTTACAATAGGACTTACAACTTCCACCTATCTTCTCCAAAATCATAAGGTTAGTAAATCTTATTAATAAGAGCATAAAGACTTTCATTCTAGAAATTTTTAAAAAATCCAAAAAGCCTTTTCTATTTATCCATTTTATTTTAATTTCATCATTAAATAGAAACCCTTTTGGATTTTTTTCATTGTATTGAAAGAATTTTCAAAATGTAAAGGGGAAATTAATTAGAAAAAATTAGTTCTATAATTGCAAGTTAGAAAAAAGAAGTTCCAACTCTTTCAAGCAGTGTTTGTGTTTCTATTGGGCAAAGCAAGAGTTTATTGTAAAAAAAAAAAATGGAAACGATACTACCAAACGAAGTCTATTTTAATGAAAACTCTAATGTTCCTAAATTTTATGGACTTTCCCAATATCGACGATTCCCAAGATAATAGCTATTATTCTTTTAAGTTACCTATTATTTGAAGTTAGCCGCCATGGTGAAATTGGTAGACACGCTGCTCTTAGGAAGCAGTGCTCAAGCATCTCGGTTCGAATCCGAGTGGCGGCATTCTTGAAAAAGAATACAATAGATTAGAAATCAATTCGAAATTTACAATTTTGTAATGGGACCTTCCCCTTATGCTATTTGCAACTTTAGAACATATACTAACTCATATCTCTTTCTCAACGATTTCAATTGTGATTACGATTCATTTTATAACCTTATTAGTTCGTGAACTTGGAGGATTACGCGATTCGTCAGAAAAAGGAATGATAGTTACTTTTTTCTCTATAACAGGATTCTTAGTTTCTCGTTGGGCTTCCTCGGGACATTTTCCATTAAGTAATTTATATGAGTCATTGATCTTCCTTTCATGGGCCCTGTATATTCTTCATACCATTCCTAAAATACAGAACTCTAAAAATGATTTAAGCACAATAACTACGCCAAGTACTATTTTAACGCAAGGCTTTGCCACATCGGGTCTTTTAACTGAAATGCATCAATCCACGATACTAGTACCTGCTCTACAATCTCAGTGGTTAATGATGCATGTCAGTATGATGTTATTAAGCTATGCAACTCTTTTGTGCGGATCCTTATTATCTGCCGCTATTCTAATCATTAGATTTCGAAATAATTTCCATTTCTTTTCTAAAAAGAAAAAAAATGTTTTAAATAAAACATTTTTCTTTAGTGATATTAAATATTTTTATGCAAAAAGAAGTGCTTTAAAAAGAACCTCTGTCCCTTCATTTCCAAATTATTACAAATATCAATTAACGGAGCGTTTGGATTCTTGGAGTTATCGTGTCATTAGCCTAGGATTTACCCTTTTAACCGTAGGTATTCTTTGTGGAGCAGTATGGGCTAATGAGGCCTGGGGATCCTATTGGAATTGGGATCCTAAGGAAACTTGGGCATTTATTACTTGGACCATATTCGCAATTTATTTACATAGTAGAACAAATCCAAATTGGAAGGGTACGAATTCTGCACTTATAGCTTTGATAGGATTTCTTATAATTTGGATTTGTTATTTTGGTATAAATCTATTAGGAATAGGCTTACATAGTTATGGTTCGTTTACATTAACACCTAAATGATTACATAAAATAAAACCTTCATGAAATGAAGGTTTTTACTTTTATGTTTTATTTGAGAACCCCTTGAACGCCTTATCAAAGGGTTCTCAAAAATTCGAGATAGATCTAATTATACTTTTTTACTTATTTCTGCATTATATACTTTTTTACTTATTTCTGCATTAATAGAGCAGACGAGTAAAAAAAAGCAAACCTATTTAGGATAATAATTGGATAAGAGAGCCTCTACCCTGTCAACGGATAGGGAGAGAACAAAATCTGGATAAATACCAATTCCTATTACTGGTAAAAAGATACAGATTAAAATAAAGAGTTCTCGTGGTCCAGAATCCACAAAATTTGCGTTTGGAACATTAAATAGCTTGTATCCATAGAACATCTGGCGTAACATAGATAATAAATAAATAGGAGTTAATATCATTCCAATTGCCATTACAAAAGTAATTAGTGTTTTTGGCATTAACAGAAATTTTGGACTAGTAATTAGTCCAAAAAATACTACTAATTCTGCGACAAAACCACTCATTCCTGGTAAGGCAAGAGAAGCCATTGAAAAGCTACTAAACATGGTAAAAATTTTAGGCATTGGGATAGATATTCCCCCCAGTTCTTCGAGATAAACAAGACGCATTCTATCAGAAGCGGTTCCTGCCAAGAAAAAAAGTGTAGCACCAATAAATCCATGGGATAATATTTGTAAAATAGCTCCATTGAGTCCAATGTTGGTTATGGAACCAATTCCTATAATTATGAAACCCATGTGAGATACAGAGGAATAAGCTATTCTTTTTTTGAAATTTCGTTGACCAAGAGAAGTTGAAGCTGCATAGATTATTTGGATCGCTCCTATTATTACTAACCAGGGCGAAAATAGATAATGAGCATGAGGTAACAATTCCATGTTGATCCGAATCAATCCATATGCTCCCATCTTTAATAATATTCCCGCTAAAAGCATACATGTACTATAATGTGCTTCCCCATGGGTATCTGGTAACCACGTATGTAGGGGTATAATCGGCAATTTGACAGCATAAGCAATAAGGAAGCCAAAATATAAAAGTATTTCCAAGGTTGCAGGGTATGATTGATTAATTAATCTTTCCAAATCTAATCCTGGTTCGTTGGAACCATATAAGCCCATACCCAGAACTCCGATTAAGAAAAAAATGGAACCGCCTGCAGTATACAAAATAAACTTTGTAGCTGAATATAGACGCCTCTTCCCCCCCCACATGGATAAAAGTAAGTAAACAGGAATTAATTCTAACTCCCACATGATAAAAAAAAGTAAAAGGTCTCGCGAAGAAAATAATCCTATTTGACCACTATACATTGCGAGCATCAGGAAATAGAATAATCGCGAATTCCGTGTAATTGGCCAAGCTGCTAAAGTAGCTAAAGTAGTGATAAATCCTGTCAATAAAATAGATCCTAATGAAAGTCCATCGATTCCCAATCTCCAGTGGAAATCGAAGACATCTATCCATTTATAATCCTCCTTTAATTGGATTAAGGGATCCTCCAGTTGGAAATGATAACAGAACGCATAAGTCATTAGAAGGAATTCTAATAAACAAATAGATATAGTATACCACCTAACGACTTTGTTTCCCTTATGAGGTAAAAAGAAAATTAATGAACCTGCAAATATCGGCAAAACAACAAGTATTGTTAACCAAGGAAAATAACTCATGATAAAGTGATAAAGACAAGATACGTTTTGACCAGAAAAGCCCGTGCTCGATTATTTCGAGCACAGGCTTCTTCGGTAAAGAGGAATCAGACGATTCGAGTGAAGTTTTTTGTAACGTATCAATAAGATAGAGCCATGCTACGTGTTGTTTCAGGCCCTAAATAAACGCGGACACTTAAAAAATCTGTCGGGCAGGCAGATTCACATCTCTTACAACCCACACAATCTTCGGTTCTCGGCGCGGAAGCAATTTGCTTGGCTTTACATCCATCCCAGGGTATCATTTCTAATACATCTGTTGGACAAGCTCGTACACATTGAGTGCATCCTATACATGTATCGTAAATTTTTACGGAATGTGACATTGGATCTATAAATTTTTCTTTTCAACATAAAATTTTTCGATCTGGTAAAAATGAAATTAGTACTATAATGAGTCATATGTATTGTAGACACCAGACGAAGCAATGGTTTATCCAAACTTCAAAAAAAAAAATCTATTTTTTAATCTGTTTGTGAGAAAGCGTGAAGAGAGCCAAGAGACTTTAATTTTGGATTTCAACAATAAATAAGAAATAAGAAAGAATTTTACGAATTGTACAGACGAATTCGAATTAGCCAATAAATTGGCTATCGTCTTTTCAATATAAATTATTGCAATATTCAAATTGCAATATCAATGAATTACAAATACAAAAATTCATTTAAGTGAAAAAGAATACTATGCAATAATCTACTAAAAAAAATGGATATTCTCAAATAATACTAAGAAAATAGTATTGATTTCTATTTATTTTAATATGTGCGCCTTTGTTTAGAGGATTCTATGTCTAATTATTCAAAAGTCTAATTATTCAATAAATTAGATTGATTGATACGAGTGGATTTCTATTACGATGGATGGAAGAAAGAATGGATAGTCCAATAGCGGCTTCAGCAGCTGCAAGGGCTATAACAAAAATTGCGAAAATATCTCCTTTTAATTGGCGACTATCAAATAGATCAGAAAATGTTACGAGATTTAGATTAATTGAATTCAGTATAAGTTCAAGACATATTAGAGCTCTAACCATGTTTCGGCTTGTGATCAATCCATAGATACCAATCGAAAATAAATAGACACTCAAAAAAAGTACATGCTCAAACATCATTAACTAACTCCTTATCAATCTCGATTCATTTCAATATGAGGGCAAGAATTGAACCGATTCAATTAATTACAATAGAACAATTACACAACAAAAGAAAAAAAAAAAAAAAAAAAAGGAGGTATTTGTTGGCAGTAGATGGATTTTACTAAATCAAAATTGTGATTCTTTAGTTATTTATTTTAGATTTGCAATTCTTATAATTTGTACTTTTTCTAAGTTTTCTTATTGCCGAGCCATAGTAATTGCACCTATTAAAGAAACTAGAAGAATTATGGAAATGAGTTCAAACGGAAGATAAAAATCGGTTGCTAAATGAATTCCAATTTGTTGAACATTATTTATGAGACCCTGTTCTACTATTTGGTTTGATCTTGTAGTCCAAAGAATTCCATACCACGACGTATCTGGGATAGTAGTCATTAGTGAAAAAACAATAGTTATACAAACGAGTGAAGTGAACCCATCTCCAATAGTCCAATAATTCTTATCTTTAGACCATTCTGAGCCATTTACGAACATTACAGCGAATATGATCAAGACATTTATGGCTCCCACATAAATAAGAAGTTGTGCGACAGCTACAAAGTAGGAATTTAATAAAAAATAGAATAAGGATATACAAACAAGAACTAATCCCAGCGAAAAGGCAGAATAAATGGGGTTGGTAAGTAATACTACTCCTAGACCCCCTAGTAGAAGAACAAATCCCCCAAATAGCATAAGAATCTCATGTATTGGTCCAGGTAAATCCATTATGGATAAAAAGAAATTAATAGTATAAAATTTTTCATGAACTGACTAAAACTAAAGGATTCAAGGAAGGAAAAAAGGATTAGGGTATTTTTTTGTGTATAAACTTATAGTTATAAATTATATTATATCACGAAAATCTAGTCTGATTTAAAATAAGAAATAATTTCCAATAAGCAGTAGTTTTTCGTTTTTCTTTATAGTTTAATTTTAAAGTTTAATAAAGAATTATTAGATTTTTATAACAGAAAGACAAAATCAAAGTTTAGTAATCAGTAATCGTTCTTGAATTCGAAGATTTTTCTTTGTTTATTTTACTTTCAGACGAATTCCTAATTGTTTGAATTGTGTAATCTCCCATTATGGAGATTGGTAACCGACTTAAAGCAATTTGATTGTAATTCAATTCATGACGATCATAGGTAGAAAGTTCATATTCTTCAGTCATTGATAAACAGCTTGTTGGACAGTACTCAACACAATTGCCACAAAATATACAAACTCCGAAATCAATACTATAATTAAGCAATTGTTTTCTTTTAATATCCTTTTCAAATCTCCAATCCACAACGGGTAAATCTATCGGACATACGCGAACACATACTTCACAAGCAATACATTTATCAAATTCAAAGTGGATTCGCCCTCGGAAACGCTCTGGTGTAATTGATTTTTCATAAGGGTAGTGAATCGTTATAGGTAAACGATTTGTGTGGGATAAGGTAGTTATGAAACTTTGACCTATGTACCTTGTAGCACGTATTGTTTGTTGACCATAACTCATGAACCCAGTTACCATAGGGAACATATTCATTCTAAATATCTATGAAAAAGATATGTTTCTTTCTCTTGTTTGAGAGAGCTTTTGTGTTGAAAATATTCTTACTATTATTGTATTATCTTATTTATAGTGAAACAAGTTGAGAAGAGGTTGTTAATAAGAGATTGCCCAGGGAAATAGGTAAAAGAAATTTCCATCCAAGATTTAATAACTGATCCATTCTCATCCTCGGTAAAGTCCATCTTATTGTGATAGAAATGAAGAGAAATAAATAAGCTTTAGTTAATGTAATAAATATACCCATTGTCATTTCCAAAATTCCAACTGCTTTATTCATTTGGAAAAAATCAAAAAAGGATATATAGGGAATAGATAAATTCCACCCGCCCAAGTAGAGAACTGTTACAAATAAAGAAGAAACTAATAAATTTAGGTAAGAAACAAGATAAAATAAACCATATTTGATACCGGAATATTCAGTTTGGTAACCTGCTACTAATTCTTCCTCCGCTTCTGGTAAATCAAAGGGTAATCTTTCACATTCTGCCAAAGAAGAAATTAAAAAAACCAGAAAACCTATAGGCTGACGCCAAATATTCCATCCAAAAAAACCGTATTTTGACTGTGCTTCAACTATATCAACTGTACTTGAACTGTTAGATAATCATAGTCGGTGATAACATCACAGTTCCCACCGCTATTTCAAAACCGTACATGAAACCTTAGCTTCATACGGCTTCTCTATGATCAGAAAAAGGAAAGGACTGTTTTGTTCCTAGCCCCGGGGGCGTAGATAGAATTAGATAAAATAAAATAGATTTGAAAGTCCTAAATTAGACCAAAGGAATTCCGTCTGCTAGAATAAGAAAAAGCGCTTCCGAATTGATCTCATCCTTTATAATATAATGAAAATTTTTCTTTGTTCAGTAATAACTTAATCTTGGAATAAAACACTTGTTACTTGTTATAGGAATTCAATTAATAAATGGAAAGAGTTGGGTATTAGTTCATGAGCAATTCTGCATGAATATGGATAGAGGAAGGAAATAATGAAAATTTTTTCTAGTGCACTCCATATCTTTTTTACTATTCTTCTTTCCCCAGGGAGGGGGTATTTAAAAAGAAAAAATGGATAAAGGGTTAATTCGTTCTTGATAGCCATTTCCTTAACAAGTGAATGGGAACATACTCTGGATCGGAATCCGAAGAAAGTACTACTTGATAATTTCTACAAATTGCAAGTCCTTATTATGATTCCTTTTATGGGCAAAAATCTCTAATGTTTTAGATTTTCCATTACTAATCCTTTATGTACTTTAGTGTTCCTAACCCTTCACTAACTTTTGGTGGATTCTTCTTATGGATTATTAAGTTATAGTAATAACTAGGAGTATTCTAGTAATGGAATTCCATATCGTGAATCCTTTATTCTTGGCCGCTTCAAGATATGATGACTAATTAAAAAATATCAACCTTGGGATAAAGAGTTTACACTGCTTATGTTTACTTCCACTTTTTTCTTGTACGTAGGAAATGAGATTTTTTCTTTTTACTACAAATTTATAAGCTGTTTTGTTTCACTCATATAGCTATCTAGTTTAACTTACCAACCCAAATACTAAATAAGAAAAGGAATATAAATAGTTAATGGATTTTATAGGAAAAAGATCTATTTTAACGAATCACACGTAGAGATATTGCTAGCACACAAAAAGTTAATGGTATTTCATAACTAATGGATTGAGCAGCAGCTCGTAGACCGCCTGAAAAAGAATATTTATTATTTGAGCTATATCCTGCCATAAGAAGACCAATAGGAGCTATACTTGAAATGGCAATCCATAAAAAAACACCAATACTAAGATCGGCTAAAACAAAATGATATCCCAAAGGGATAACTAAAAAACTTAATAAAACTGATATGACTGCTATAGAGGGTCCAATGCTAAATAAAGAAATATCTCCTCGGGATGGCAGAATATCTTCTTTAAAAAGTAGCTTAGTCCCATCTGCTATAGCTTGAAGCAGGCCCAGGGGGCCAGCATATTCAGGACCAATACGTTGTTGTATCGACGCAGATATTTCTCTTTCTAACCACACAATTACGAGTACCTCTATTGTTATTCCCAAAAGGAGGGTCAAAATGGGTAGAATCGATATCAGTCCATAGACTTCTTTTAATAATTCCAATTTCGAAAAAGAATTGATAGTTTCTACCTCTACCCTATCTATTATCATTTCAACGATCAACTTCCCCCATAATGATATCTATACTACCTAATATCGTCATGATATCAGCCAATTTCATTTTTTTAACTAGCTGAGGAAGAATTTGCAAATTAATAAACCCGGGTGGACGGATTTTCCATCTCCAGGGGAAAAGGCTATCATCTCCTACTAGATAAATCCCTAATTCACCTTTTGGGGCTTCTACTCTTACATAAAGCTCTTGTCTTGACAATTCAAAATTGGGCGAAGGTTTTTTACCAAGAAATTTATACTCAAAATCATTCCATTCAGAATTATTTTCTTTCTTAAAGCGTCGGACTTCTAAATTTTCATAAGGTCCTCCAGGAATTTTTTCTACAGCTTGTTGAATTATTTTGATGGATTCCCTCATTTCACCAATTCGTACTAAATAGCGAGCTAACGAATCCCCTTCTTTTTGCCATTGGACTTTCCAATCAAATTGGTTGTAAGACTCATAAGGATCTACTTTACGAAGATCCCATTGTATTCCAGAAGCTCGTAACATCGGTCCCGATAAGCCCCAATTTACTGCTTCTTCTCCGCTAATAAAACCTACTCCTTCAACTCGCTCTAAAAAAATTGGATTCTGTGTAATAAGTTGTTGATATTCAACAACTCCGCGTAAAAAATAATCACAGAAATCTAAACATTTATCGATCCATCCATAAGGTAGATCGGCGGCTACTCCTCCGATGCGAAAGTAATTGTGCATCATTCGCATACCTGTAGCAGCTTCAAATAGATCATATATTAATTCTCTCTCTCTAAAAATATAGAAAAAAGGAGTCTGTGCGCCGAGATCCGCCATAAAAGGTCCAAGCCATAGCAAGTGAGAAGCTATCCGGCTTAATTCTAACATAATTACCCTAATATAGCTGGCTCTTTGTGGTATTTGAATATTCTCCAAGAATTCTGGTGCATTTACTGTTATTGCTTCTGTAAACATAGTAGCTAAATAATCCCACCTTGTTACATAAGGTAAGTATTGTATAATAGTTCGGTTTTCCGCGATTTTTTCCATTCCTCTGTGTAAATACCCTAATATGGGTTCACAATCAATAACATCCTCACCATCGAGAGTAACGATCAGTCGAAGAACACCATGCATTGATGGGTGTTGAGGGCCCATATTGACTATCATGAGATCTTTTCTTGTAAGCGGTAGACTCATATCCTTTCTTCCTTAATTCATTATTCCATGAAAATGGATTATTCCATGAATTCCTCAAAGCGAGGCTCATCAAAATGAAAAATCTAAGACTACTATAAGACTACTAAAAAAATAATAAAACAAGAAAAAAATTTGAACGATTAAATTACTGCTCCCGAATATTCAACTGACCGATTAATTTCTTATAACGTACTCTATTTTTCTTTGCCAAATAAGCCAGCAAACGTCGACGTTTTCCCAAAAGTCTTCGTAGACCTCTTTCCGATGAAAAATCTTTTTTGTGTAATTCCAAATGTGAAG